>NW_009614531.1:42855-43381 GCF_000690535.1 Cariama cristata | reverse complement strand
CGTAAAAGTACTAGTTAATTTAATAACTGAATCATTTGAACAGAGGCAGCATTTAAAGTTCACATTTGTAATTTTCTGAAGTGCTGGGTGGCAAAAAGGGGAAAACTTAGACCAATTGTTCAGAGAGGGCCTGGTTTGTTACCGTATAGAAGAGAGGTTTGGAGCTTGTTCTCACGTTTGTACTTAGAGCATAGCGTTTTGATAATTCCACCTTTAAGCATTTTTGTTTGGGATTTTCGGCAGGAGGAAGCCGGAGATCCGGTCCGGGCAGAGCCCGGGGGATCCTGTCAGCGGTTGGCGGGAGAGCGGGGCCTCCTGGTGGCGAGTGCGCGGAAGGGCAGTGCCGCTGTCCGCGGGAAGCCCGGGAGCCCCTGCCGGCCGGTGTCCGCGGAAGGGTCCTCCAAAACGTTCAGAAGTCTTCCGAAAGATGCAAACGTTGTCGGAAAAAGAAGTCACTTCAGAATATTATAATTTGTGCTTCATTGTATGTATAATGACACATATTAAAGTAAACAAAATTTTCCTG
>NW_009614531.1:1035-42843 GCF_000690535.1 Cariama cristata | reverse complement strand
TGTAAAGATCCTCATAATGAGGCCAGCCAGTAGGAGAATTTCAGTAATTAATTGGATCAGTTATTCCCAGCCCACACCTTGTGAGCAGTACTAGTCATAGCCACATGAATTTAAAAATTAGAAGAGGGAACAAAGTCCAACGTGGGTAGCTGCACACAGCCTCTTTGGAGGTTTGCTGCTGCCTCAGAGCAAGCTGTGAAATGCTAATACTGTGGTCCAGATAACACCGACTATTATATAGTGAGCTGAGGTTACTAAAATGAATGATAATAACAGTTGTCTCTGTAGTTAGTCCAGTTAGTGACAGATGTGGCAGTGGATTTATAAATACAATAGGGCAGTTTCTATGTTTGAGCACATGAGAAGCCTGAACTATGTAAAAATTAAACATGTTACTGCTCTGTTGTTTTTAATCAAGATTTGGGTAATATGGTGTGATTGGCATTCCTTACTCCTTTTCAGATCATTGGGGCCCGACCCAGCACTAGAGCAAGAAACAATTCCTGGCTGTAGCATCAGCAATGAAGTTCCATTGTGCTACAAGAAACTGTCCCCTCAGGTCTGGCAGCCTGCCAGGAGCAGAGTGGCTTACGTTTCTACAACACCATCAGGAGAGACTGTGATTTTCCAGAAGTCTCCAGGCTTGCCCGATACACACAGCACTCAATACTTTTTATGCGTAAGCCCCAAATAAAATATGTGGGACATAGTGCGTTAGACAGAAAATATTCACACCAAATCCCTAGCCAGCTAGAAGGAATGCTTTCACAGAATATTGTCACAACAGCTGGCTGCCACAAAACCAACCTGTCTTCCTAACAGCCATCTCAGCAGCTGGAGGCATTCTGTGTGTTACAGTTAATAGAGACTCAAGAGAGCTAACAAAAAGCTTTTTTTTTTTTTCTATTGCTGGCCCAACACAATCACAAACAGACATGATTTCTCATTGGATCATGCTGTCAAGCTTCTCTCTTAAAAGGATTCCCTGAAGAAACACCACAAAGAAGTTCAGCTGCGGGATGTGCTACACTGAAGACTGACTTCATGAGAAAGAGGGAGGATTTGTTTGGGGGGGGGTGTAGATTTTTCATTATTGTGATCATCTCTCCATCGTACTGGATTTCATTATAAGAGCTGACTTGTAAATGATTTTACAGTAATGCAAAATGTAGTAGGTATGACTAGTAATCTAAGACAGGAGGTCAGATCCAAAGAAGGATTTGGATGGATTTTAGGCACAATTTTATGCTTTCAAGAGATTAAACGTTTAATTGAAACACTGTTTAGATTCACAGCACTGTCTTATTCTCTCCTTTAAGGTGTGTTTGCACAACTGATTGCCAGGTGATGTTGTGAACTAGGTCAAAGAGGTGGTCCAGCTTTAAGAAACTCAATTTTTTGTGTTTTGGCAGAGAGCAGGAATAATTACAGGATTTTACTGCTTTTATATCGTTGATACATGGCATACATCAGAAAATGTCTTTCAGAAAACTACTGAGTACTTTGTGCGTGTGCCCAGAACTCCCCCAGACCAGAATAGCCAGGAGTTAGCTCCTCGCTCTTTGGTGGCACTCAGAAGCAGGTGGATGAGTATCTGAAGCTCCTGGGGACCTCAGTCCAGCCAAGATGCACAGTGAGATGCTGTCGGTCTGTTGTGTGATAGCCTAATGGCTGATAGCCTCACCCTGGAAGTGGGAGGCCTGAATCACAGATTTGCTTCAGCCCAGGGGGATTTAAATCTCTCTCTTACCTCTCAAGAATTTTGTAGGTTAAATGGGGAAAAGATGGATTCTTAGATGAAATTGAGTTGCTGTGCAGACAAGAATGTAAGAGCCATGGGGCTAGACGGACAGTGAGGCAGAAAAGGATCTGACTCTGTGGCAGAAGACGGTCCAGCCTTGTCAGTGCTGGTTATATTCTTTACATGAAGCCGTGGTTGAAATAAAAAAAGAGAATAATACCAGGAGCAAATCCCCAAACCAATAATTCTTCCCATCTCAGTCAGTGCTGGCAGGGTAGGCATGAAGGCTTTAGCCTCATGGAGGATTTAGCAATACAGTGTGCAGCCTCTTGTGGTTTTAGGCTCCTAAACTAATTTCTTGTTCATTAGTGTTATGATGCCTTAAAATCTGATAAGCAACCTGCTCTGATACATTATTTTGCCACAAGCAGAGTTGCTATGTAAGTTGATAAATACTGCTGCGCTGGGCGGAGGGAAATCACCTAGCTGAATATGCAAAAAAGATCAGTAAATACTGTTTGTAATAGCAGCTTCTATAATGTCTGAAACCTCAGAAAAGCACTGACAGTAATGCCAAAAGCTTTTCTTACAAGTTAGGTTTGCGTGTAGTTCTCAAGGTTCAGAAACCTTTTCTCTACACAGAATTATCCATTATCAGTGTGCCAAGGAATATGGTTAGGTACCACTTTGTAGGAAAAGTATTTCTTCCCTCTGACGAGACACAAACCCTCATCCTGGATCACACCAGTTTGTTGAGTTTGCAAATACGTTTTGGTAATATAAGGTTGGGACTATAAGGAACACTCTAGTTCAAAAAAGAAAAACAGGAACTGTAAATAGGAATATAACACTAGAAACAATTGAAATAAGCTGTGTATTGCCTTAAAACTTCCTTTTGTCCCAAGATTCATCCTATTCTTGCAACATTGTTTGTTCTCTTTGGAAAGAAGACACTTTCAGATACATTCCATAGGTTTCTGATCCCCTTTCCTTATCCAGCCATTTTCACTATCTTGACAGAGTTGTATTGTTCATTTATCCAAATGTATCTATCTCTTAGCTTGTAATCCTTCCAATGTTTGCTTTGGGTTCTCCTTTATGCATGCAGATCCTGATTAGACCCTACACCAGTATCTCAACAAAAGCCACCCTTCATATACATAAACTCTCCTCAATTGGACCCTGTTATGTAGGACTTTAATTCCTGGCTGCCCTGCCCTTCAGGGTGACTTTTAGCCAATTATTTACCTTCTACCTTGGTTATCTGAATTTGTAAACTAGGGCAACACTATTGACCTCCTCTGCAAAATCCTTTCAAAATGAAAGTAACGTTGGAATTTATTAGCAAGGAGCCTGCCGACACCGTGCTTTTAATCCTACTGGTCAAGTGTTAAGAGATAAATTGCTTAATAAGTAGGAAGAGTGAGAGTATTAGCGCTGGAAAAGGGTGTGGATGGTGGTGACTGCGGAAAGAAGCTGACAAAACTGTGGGGTGACACATTCCTTGCCCGACCAGCAAAGCTGGCAGCAGTACAGGTAAGGTTGCAAGACTTCACACCACAGGCTGTTTTAATCCCAGGTAACTTCACCAAAATAATCATTTGAGCTCACATTCTGCATAATTGCTCGCTCTGTCATGTAAATATATGAATTCCAGCAAACACACTTCAGATCCATTGAAAATGAGATTGCAAGAAGCACATGCTTTTTGAAGTTAAATTTTTCTCTCTATTTTTAAGATCTCCAGCTTTTTCATGCTTTAGAACAGGAACTCAGTTTTTGGCAGGAGAACAGTTCCTTTCTGCCTTTGGCTGTCAAAAGAAAGATCTAACGAGATTTGACTGAAACAGAGTCTCTGATAGAGTCAGCAGCGACGTGTGTGAGAGCGTGCTGCTAAATCCAAGTGTGCCCCGAGCGGGTCTGCAGCCATTAACCTGACAGCTGTGCACGAACCTCTGCGTTGGCGTCCAGAGGTGAGATTCAGCCAGCTCATTTACATGTGTTGCTTTAAAAATCAAGGCCCAGCACATGCTGAAAGCCAACGGCGATGCAAAATAGAGGGGGAGGAAAGACTTTTATTATTGTACAGTTTGGAATTTTTACATTTGTGTACTTGAAAATTTGGTTTGTCAGGTTACAATACTTACCAAGTCATTGTTACCCTGTAAAAGTTATAATCACTTAGTTACAACACCTGGCAGCACAAAAACAAGGACTTGGCACAACTACCCACAAGATACCAGGGAAACACTGCTCTTGATGCACCGTATCTTCAAACAAACATATGCCAACACAGAGCTGTTTGTCTGTCTGCCAAACAGAAACCTCCTTAAGTGCTGCAGATAAGCCCAGAAGAGCAATGGGTCATCTCTCAGTCAGCTCAGATTCCTGGGATCAGAGAATAACCACACCTAGCACCTGGTCTACATGAAAGCCATATGCAGGAAGAAGAGAACCACACGCAAAACCATCAGTTTTAGTCCAAACCCCCTTAATTCTATTGTTCACTAAATAAATTTGATTTATGAGAGTCCATTTCTCTAACAGGTGGACCGTACTTCTAAACTAAATCCTTCTGCAGATTATGTAAGACCAGCACATCAGTTGTCCATCATTTAATGAAATAAAACCAAAAAATAAATCAGAAAGGCTTTTAGGCTTATGTACTACTACAGGCTATTCTGCATCCCTAGAAAAGTAACGGCTGACCCAGCATGAGTTCACTACTTTATAAGGTCTCACCTCATCAAAGCAAAATCTAACCACCAAATTAAAGTCCTAAGAAGTGGAAGCCATCTGTTTTAAGCAGCAGGTTAAAAGCTGGCTTTGCTGTCAGCCCCAACATCGCATTGCCTCTGAGCAGAACACTATACAGAAGTGCTTTATCCGAGGTTGCAAATGAAACTGGAAACAGACTAAGAGGAATTCAGTTACTGACTCATTAAGTTGGTCATACCCTCTGGATCTGACAGATGGTGAATCCATCAAAACTTGTTTGCTAGGTTTTTTTAGAGAGGACTGTACAATGAGGGATAAGCAAGTTTGAAAAGGAAATTGGACCACATGAATTCCCTGTGCAAAGGCAAAATACACACAGAGAGTGACTGAAGTTGACTGATACATGCCAGGACATCATCCGGGATGAAAAAGATGAAAACCAGCACTTTCCATGGCTGGGAAACAGGATGGAGCAGCAGCAAGCTGGGACTTTTATTTGCCTCCTTGCTTATTTCTTTCTGTATCTGTACTTCAAAAGTCCCATTTCCACTGATGTAGATAGACATATTTTTAAAATCTATTTCATTAGGCTGCGAGTATTAAAATCTGCTACATTTTTTTAATAGGTCCTCTGTGAAATGTTTTATGGAACTCCCTCTAGAAATTTTAACAAATTCACTGACAAGTATCACACCTGCCACAGTGATTTCAAATATAACATTAAACACTTGTGAAAACTGCATTAATAATGATTCTTGACCCCTTCAAAGCAATTGATAGGAGTATGTGCTAATCTCGTGGGAAGGTTAATGCCATCAGTAGGAAGTGTTGCACAGTCACTGATATTCATCACGAGGTAATGCCACAGATTTTTAAAAATCTCTGTGAGTTCTGTGAGGACTCTTGCTTACAACCTGACACTACCACGCGGCCCTGGATATATCTAGGAGGCACTTCTGATGGTGCTCTAGGTGAAAGAGAAAGGGTGGGTGTTAAACGCATGGGGTCTCTTTCTAGAGGCTTTCCAAGGCACCGTGCTGTTTTTACTAATGATGGAAAATTTGTGCACCTGCTTCCCTCTACAGTTACGAATTATGTGCCTAAATAAGGCAGATTTGATCCCACCCCATTTTTGCTCTCATCAAAAAGGCAGGCATCCAGAGGTTTCCCTCAGGTGCCTGCAGGCAGACGCACAGCGCCTGGCAATAAGGAGGAGAGCTGCACCGCCAGGCACTGTTGCAGAGTCTCTGCCATCAGTCACAGAGACTTTGTGGGGTGGTGTGTGCGGCTGGAAGGTGGCCACGGATGGATACAGGGTATTTAGGAAGGAGAGGCAGAGAAGAGCGGGGATGTCATGCTTTATGTTACGGACCTCATTGACTAGCAGTGCCCTGGTATCAAACTGGAGACATGCCTGCTGAGAGTTTCTGGGTAAAGATCAGAGTGAGGAGGAACCTTGGGGATGATGTGATAGGGTGTACTACAGGCTGCCGGCCCTGCCGAGGCATAGGCTGAGGCCTTCTGCAAACTAGAAGTCTCCCACTTGGAGCCCTTGGCCTTGCTGGGGATTTCAGCCGCCTGGTCGTCTGCTGGGAGAGCAGCATGGCATCAGGCAGGCGATCTGGGAGGTTCTTAGAGCGCAGTGGTGTCATTCACCATGGACACACAGATGAAGCCAGGATGGGCTTGTCTTTCATGAAGGCGGCTGTGAACTGCGCTCTGACTCTTCAAGGATCAGCCTCACGACAAACGCCTTCTCTCACCTGCAGCTCACTTCGTCTGAGCCAGATGCACTTTGGTCCCCACAGACCAGGCTGGCTGCTGCTTCTCCACGCAGAAATGACCTCTCCGACAATGCCGTTTCTCCTGTTCCTCCAGGTAGCACATTTTACACAAACTGGTGTGCTGACAAGTTCTGTTTGAACAGGAAAAATGACTTCAGCATCACAGTGATCTTTCCATTTTCCCCAATAATCTTGCTGTGTATATTACATTGTGCTTTGGGGCCAGCAGAGCCTCAAAACAATGTTAAGTTTTTAAGCAAACAGCAATATTAAAAAACAGATCCTGTCCTGAAAGTTTATAGTTTAGACAAAACCGGAGACAGGGAAAATTGAGCTGGCATATAAAGTGAATAGACTTTGCTGTTATGTTAGCTGCACCATCCTCCTTATTCTTGCTTATTCCCACCAGGGAAAAAGAAGGTAAAGTAGATAGGCTGTGAGATGGATTATTTCTTACAGGCACAGTGATTCCTCAAATTCATTCATAAAAAGCAATCAGAAGAAGAGGCAGGGCACTGTAACACCACAAATTACACTGGATATTTCTGTAGTACTAATACATCGGTGCCTGTCATTTGAAATCTCTGCATCGGTTATTTGGGAGTTATGTGAAAGGACAAAAAAAAATTGTTTTTAGTCATCCAATTCTCATAACTGGTTGGGAAATAGGGTTCATCAATGAAGATCAAAGAAAGTATCTGAGAATTAGGGTAAAAGACGAGATAAGAGGATCTTCCTGGCTGTGCAAGATCCCCAAGGAAAACAATTACTAATGAAAGAAAACAAACCATTAAAAATAGACCATTGATTTGGGGGGGGGGTTTTTTCACCGCAAATGAGCAATGTTCTTTCCTCACAGGTGTTACCTTGTCTGTGGCCAGGAAAGCTGCCACTGTCAGCCTCTTCCTGATGCTGCCTAGGATCACCACTCATCAGACCCAGAGCAAAGATGTTTGGGACTGGTACCCTGGGATGGGACCTGCTTCTATTCCCTATAACATTTGGGTGTCCAGATGGAACTCTTCCGGATGATACTTCTAGGTGCTGAGATGCCTGCATGGCTACACTGCTACTCTCTGGGAACCTCTGTTCACTCTCCCTTTCTGATGCAACATTCAGAACCAACACCCTGTTCTAGTTTTATTTTCTAATTGGCCACCTTGGTGAGTTGGACCATTGATTTTAAGATCTCTGCTGAGACTAGACCATTCTAGACTTTCCATTCTAGAGAGACTTTGACCAAATCGTCTGAGAAAACAAATGAGTTTATGAAAAACACCAAAGCAGACCTGTTGCTCAGGAGCAATACAAATGCCTGCTTGAGACCAGACTTTCTGTACTGGGGCATAGTCACATCAGGTTCATCTTCTGAGCAGCTGAAAATCTCTCCCAAGTCTCTATTGAAACCTTGTTCTCAACCATTTTTTTCCCCTAGAAGGTTTTAATGTCCCTTTTTAGAAATTGCAAAATGGACAGCTGATTCAAAGTCCTCTTTTCTACCCAGTAATCATCATCTCCTGAGTCCAAAGGAAAGAGATAGCTGGTCTTCTCAGTCCCAAGACTGTAAGAATTCGGTATTTGGTTACTGATGTGATCAAATCAACATGTTTCTTTCACCATTAGCTTGGTGAAGAGGGGGCTGAGGGGAGAGCTTATCGCTCTCTACAACTACCTGAAAGGAGGTTGTAGCGAAGTTGGGGTCAACCTCTTCTCACAGGCAACTAGTGATAGGACAAGAGCGCTTAGTCTGAAACTGCACCAGGGGAGGTTCAGGTTAGACATTAGGATGCATTTCTTCACAGAAAGGGTCGTTAGGCATTGGAATGGGCTGCCCAGGGAGGTGGTGGAGTCACCATCCCTGGAGGTGTTTAAGAAAAGACTGGACGTGGCACTTAGTGCCATGGTCCAGTTGACATGGTGGTGTTAGGACAAAGGTTGGACTCGATGATCCCAGAGGTCTCTTCCAACGAAATCAATTCTTTGATTCTGTGATCATTTACTCTTTGGAAAATTTTACTGACATCTTCAGGAAAAATCCAGTCTGAGACAAATGACAAACTACACTCTAACAAAGTTATAACCATATCTTATTTCTGATGGGAAGCACTCAAGAGCTTTAACTGTGGCTGGCATCTGAAGAAGTGAAAGAATTTCTGCACCGCATGCTGCAGTTCCAAGCATATATATATCTGAACAAGAGCAGGGTACACCTAGCCCCCCCAGCACTGAGCTCTGCTTGGGCTAATTTGTCATTCAGACAGTTTTATTAATGTAGTGCTGAACATCACACAACGAAGCCATGTTGAGCAGGCAGCCCAGGTACCACTGAATCCCTGAATGGCTGGTAGCGTGTCTGCACTGTTGTTTGGCTTATGGCCTTCCACTTTATTGCCCTTAGTGTAAGCTACTCAACACACTGCAACTTCATATAGGCAATATAAGCTATCTTCAATTAGTAAGCCATGCCTGAAGATGGTAACAGTTGGTCCTCAAATTTTCCTGTGCAGGAGAGTAATTTATTAATTCCTTTTTATTCAGTCATGAAGAATGTTGTGTCCCCAAACTGTCCATATTTGATGAAACAGAGTAAAACAGTTGCATAGTAGAATGGACTACATCTGTTGTAAGCAGTGGTGTTACAACAGCAAACTGCCACACCAGATGTGTTCTGCAACGTGAATTTATCTTGGGGACTGATCCTTAAAAAAATTCAACCAAGAAGTCACAATGGCTTCAAGGGATTCTACTTATATTTAAAGGTTGAGATTTGCTCATACCTGCTATCCAGCAATAAAAAAGCTCTGGCCTTTTCAGTGAAGCTTGTGAATGTTCAGAAATACACCTGGATACAATAGTGGGCCAAAGAAGATACTGCATTAAAGTATTAAGTTATTTCATAAAATAGACATTCACCAAAGAAAACTAGAAATGCAGGTATTACTCTTACACTGGGGGAAAAAATCATAGCAACGGATCCTTGGGGGAAGGGGAGATTGGACCAGGGAGGGACAGCATGGCAGGCATAGGCAGTAACATCATTGCCAAGGGTGCTGTCCCACCGTAGTTGAGCAAGATGAGCAAAGCAGGTTGAGTGACAGTAACCACGGTCAGCCAAGGGTCCGCAGTGTCCACAGATGCACCAGGCAAGTCCATGGCAATAAGGCAGGTCCAAGTTTAAGCAGGAAATTCAAGTCAGCAGATCAGGTCCAGTGAGGTTGTAACCAGGGCAGCCAAGAGTCACTGATGGCCAGATAAGTTCATCATAACGACGCTGATCCAAGGTTATGTCAAGAGGTCAGGTGCAGATTGACAGGGTACACGGACATGGCTGCAACATAACTCAGGCACAAACAAGGGCAAGGGTCTGAGCTGAAATGCAGCTCCAGAGCAAAGGAGCTGCTTCTCACAGCTTCCTCACACAACTCGCCTAAATGCAATTACCCTGAGCCAAGGTTACACAGAGGCACTGTGTCAGCACCAACCTTGAGCACAGGCAGACAACTCAGGAGTGGGGAGTGTGCTCGAAGGCCTGACAACAAAAAGAATAAGATGAAAAAAAAGTGTAACTGGCATGGTTTATGTCCCACTTGTCATATACTCCCAAGCATAGCTGGCAAAAGAACTGGTCAAACATCCTTCAGATGGGACTCAAAGTGCCAGGACTGAGAGAGGAGAAAGCGGCAAGTAAAGTGGAGATAGTTTTTGTAATTCAAGTGCACATTCCTTTAATTGCAGCATGTGGTAGGCCCCTTTTGGCTTTCCCTAACTGGTCAGGTGACAAAGGTATCAACTGGATTCTCTAGGGTGATCTGAATGCATTCTTGCTGTTATGATCTGGTGTCTGAATCTATCTATTGGTCTAAAATCTATCACTGAAGTTCACGTGACCAGTGGTTTTAAATTTACTGCTACTTTTGATATTAAACAAGACTGTGTCTCAATGAAAGTCAATCTCTTCTGGGATCAGCTTTACCTGAACAAAATGCTACAGGCCAAATATAAGCCTAATTATCCTCCAGCATCCCAGGCTACTAAAACAAACAAAAAAGTGTGCCAGCAGTTTTATCAGCTAAGTTCTAGAAACTCTTTCATAAGAGGTTTTGTATGTGCAAACTGCTATAGATCCTGTGTGCTGGCATACATTCCATCCAAGTTTTGGAAAACAGCAACACCAATTTGAAGAAAAGTGGTTATGAAGTTTTGACTGTAAGAGGGAACATTCTGTCTAATAATGCTGACAATAAAGTACTATTAATCCTCAACAGCAACTTTTTCTTCTTGATTCAATAGAAGAATGTAGTGCCACGGCTGCTATTTTGATGTCAACATCTATCCATGCCATGTGGAGATTCTGACTTTAAAAAGAAAACTAACCTAGTGTATGCCAGCTGCTGGAATGTATAGAAGATTGGTGAATGAAAAAGCATTAAAAGATTATTTTAAATTGCAATATATGAAGAACAAGAAGTGTCAGGTGAAGTAATTAGCTAAAAGAAATGCCATGGAATTCTGAAATGTTATTTACACATAATGAATTTGGAATATAAAGTCCCAAGACTTTCAAGTTATGGGTGGTTACACAAGCCATGTGCAGGCATGGTGGGTAAACTGAGCATTCTTAGTTACAGAACTCACAGACAAATGCCAGAAGAGACAACTCTGCTCTTCCAAGCTTCCTTGCACAGAGCAGTCAAAGGACTTCTACAAAGGATGGAATAAAATGACTTTTTAGAAAGCTACCTGATCTCATGTTAAAGTCCCTAGACAGTGCAGGCACACCAGCAAATTTACCTCACAGGTGGAAATCCCCATCTACCAGATTGCAGCTGTCAGCTGGAAACTTCACCTGAGAGCTGTTACGCTTTTGTCTAAAACACTGAGAAGTTTGTCACTTCTTATTCCCACATGTAAGCATTTATGCAACATCATCGATCACCTTCAAAGCTGAAGAGATTGTACTTCTTAAATTTCATATTGAAATATTTATTTTACAGCTTCTTATTTGTTCTGGCTTTAATCATGGGCAATGACACAGCTTTCAATCGATACACGTGGATGTATTTCTTCATGTACAGATGTTTCTCCACTACTCACATTTCTGACTTAAGATGACATGTAGAAATTAAGGCACTGCAAACATGTTGGGAGTCAATATAGCCAAGGAGTTGTGGATAGGTATGTACATAAAACAAACGTTTAAAAGAATATTATGTAACCGTGAAGTAAAGTAGTAAAAACATGAGGATCACCCAGCTCTAAATAGGTATCCTGGAGCATCTCTCCAGCAGTTTGAATGTCCTATTGAAAAAACAGACCATGGTCATGACATCGACTATCACACCATCATGCCCAATAAGAGGCACCTGACTGTAAATCCTTCTCGTGTGTGCTTCACTCCACCATTTAAAACAGTTATTTTGAATGAAAAGAGTAAAAAATAATCAACTGAGTTCAGAGGCAACATTTTTGTTATCAGGAATCAGCACTAAGATTTGAAGCTTTGAACCTCTACCATCACAATGACAGCCTTCAAAACTGGCTGTGCTGGCTGGTCATTAACACAGCTGCTCAGGATGGAGCTCCGACTGCTTCCAGGAGCTAGGAGTGAGACAGCTCAAAATAGTGCCCAAGAGCATGCAGGCAACAGACTTAGGACCTATTTCTAAATTTGGCTTGGTTTTGGGGGTAAAAAGGATATGCTATATCTATAATCTATATACCCTTTGCCTTAAAGAAGACCTCTTCCACACAGTGTCATTTTCCTTCACCTCATTCAGTACAGCTGCTGTGGCTGGTAGGCTGGGAACAAGGGATGCTGAGTGCTCGTGTGAAATGGAGCGTTTCTGTGCAGTTGCCAAAATTATCATGAGGACTGAAAGAGAGAGAACGGAAATAGCAATTAACAGCTTATAGTTCCCCTAACGCTGATCAGAATTCTGTGTGATGCAGAAGAGACACTCCTGAAGCCCAGTGCATCTCCACTGCTGGACATCAAAACCCTGTTATAAGCTGAAGAGTTATGAGGGCTTCTTAAAGAAAAGACAGCAACAGCCCTTAGAACTTAAATCTATTGCTGATACCAATATTCTCATCTTCACTCCTCTTCCTCTGCTGTCCTTAATAAATGGTTTAAAACATTTAATGTTTGAACATACAAAGCATTATATTTACACTGAAGTCACTAGGATTATCCTTCTGTCCAGCCAGCACTTCAGCAAACACTCCCAGGTAACAAGCAGACACCAGAGAACTCTACCCACAGAATACAAACAAAAGCACCTTCACAGTACATAAACCCTCTTCCTAACCTCCTAAAGGAGGCTTTACAGTGTGTTCAGAGAGATCTGGCCCTTGCAGGCAAGCTGAGGAATCTGTTTCAAATCATAGGACTCTCGTAGGATGACCTGCTGTTGTTCAATCTCTTTTATAGCAGGTAATTTCTAACTCACTACTTTCAAGGATGGTTCATCAAACATCTCAAAAAAGTGATTTCACAGAGAAACACTCTCTGTCTGGTTTGCATTGTCTCCAGCTATTTAGAGCTAGCACTTTACTGAACTTATAGTTCATGTTCTCCTTAACCTTGCTCAGCTGCTTCTAGGCAGCTACTAGTGACAATTAGTTCTTGTCAGCCTCAGGCATAGACCCAACACCTACCATCCAGCCAGATGCTTCCTTGTGCCTTTGTAGATGTTTTCACCTTCTGCATGAGGCTGACAGACACAAACACTGCTCACACCACATAGCTACAAAAATGCCTCGGGAAGAAAAACAGGCTCTCAAGTAACATGTCCACTGTTTGTGCGTAGTGACCTACAGGAAGAGAAATATCAGGTACAAAAGAAAAGCCATATTTTGTCTCCCATTTTCAATGTAATATTTTTCTTCAAGGGAGAAAATACCAATAATAAAACTTTGCAAAGATCGCTTGCTTTTAAGTATGACATTCAAGATATGGATTGCCCATTTCACCCCACAATAGTACACTACTTTCTATTTGTTTCATCTTCTGAACAACAGCAGCCCAGAGAAATAGAGGCAGTAAGGGGCAAGTGCCTTATGTCCCAGCCTCCTGGAAACCCAAGAAGACTGCTGGTTGATCCCTGACAGGCAAACATCCCATGGGAGTATTTGTGGTGACACCTGCAGTACACCAGCCAGGCATCTTCATACCAGGGCCTGAGTCTCCCACTGGATGCTCCTCCGTGCTTCTCCTTTGCTGTACATCTTCCAAGAGCCAGTACTGCCTGGTCTTTTGCCATTCGCTGTATTAATATGAGCATTTCTGTGGAAGGGACCCTATAAAAGCAAAGGCTGGGTTTGATATGGGGTTGGAAACATCTGTGCAAAGAAGGGTAAATGTTCTGATGAATGCTAACATAACGTACCATCCTCCCAATACAAGCCTAGCATACATGCTCCATAAAGGAACTACTATCACCTCATCCAGGTGTGCACAGACATCTGGGTAAGAATAACAGATTTTTCTTCCTCAAGGGACATCTTTCTCTATAACCACATGGAGAGCCACAGAGAAAGCCCCCCACCTCCCCAGTACATGCAGTAGTCAGGCTTTCCTGTCCCTGTGAGCATAGCTGTCACTGTGCACTGCTGGAGGGACAGCCAAGCTGGAGACCAAAACTGGAACTCCTTCCAGATTTTCTGATAATTCTTGACAATTATTTTATTTTTTTGTGAGAAGAGGCAGGTACTGAGGATGAGTCTTTCTTTGAAGCAAGCTGCTGTATCATTTTAAATGCAACTGGAATCATGAGCTACAACCTGGCTAGTAGCTAGCAATTAGAAAGAGCGTGCTTCTAACTTTGCAAACATGGAGGCCTGTCAAACTGAGAAGAGCCATAGAATCACTTGAAAAACTCAAAACTGAAATGATATGAAAAATAGTAATGTTTTTGAGTCAGAGAGGCACCACATAGGCCTTAGTACAGGCATGATGGCTTCTGAGTGTCCATCCTCAAAAGAAACTGGAACCAAAATAATGCATTTTAAGATGCATTCATACCCTTTTTTCCTGTCACATTTACAGGTTGAAATTTCACAACAGCAATGCCCGCAAATAAATGAATAATAACTTTTCAAATAACCACTTGCTAAAAAGCAGCACAAGCCTCGCCACAGCTGATATCTCAGCCTGTTTCCCAAGTTGGAAAGGACCATTCCCAGCATCTGCCTCCATGCCTCCGACATGAACAAAATTGGACCATGGCAGGGAATGAGAGAGAAAGAGGGCCATTTGGGACAAGGAGTCTCAGGGACTCCTTATCAGCCCCACTAAGAAGTATATTCTAGCTTTGCAGTAATATGGCGCTGGGAATAAGATGCTTTTCTAAATAAAATATCCATAGCTATTTGTGGGTAAATGTTAATTAAAATCTTGCAGAAATGACCGAGTATCTTTAGGTTTCAGTTTCTGGTCACATAAACTATTTCAAGCCTTACTAGTTACTTCTCAAAATCTGACAGTTTCAAAAGAGATTGGTATTAAAGTGAATTGCTAATGTGGAAAACAGCCTGTGATGCAAAGGAATTAAACATTTCATGAAAGAAAATGTGGAAATCAAAATAAATGGTGGGAGTTGATGTACGGTAAAAATCTTCATTGCCAGAAACGAGAATTTTCCCTCCCTACCCAGCAGTGCGAGCAGCCATCAGGCAAAAGCCATCAAAACAGGATTCTGGGGAATCTTTCCCTGCACCCCTGTGACTGTGCTAACATAACCCATGGGGGACCATCCTGGTCACCAGTGATCCCGTGGGGAAGGGCGGTCAGCCTGCAGTTGGCAGGAGTAAACTCTATTTGCAGCTTTCCTAAAGGAACAAGCATTCCCATGCCAGGGTCAGAATCATCCCCAGGGCATTTCAGGGCCTGTGCTTATTGCATTTCTGGGGAGCATCATCAAGACATGGCCTCAGGATCAAAAAGATGCAAGAGGAAAAGGACTGGGACAAGGGTTTGCACATCGCAGCACTGAACAGCTGATGATGCTGTTTGTCTTCTGTACCCAGAAGGGCAGTAAAGCAAGACACTGGGCACCGTTCTGCATCCGTGCAAAACCTTGCTGAGCTCTCGTGTCAAGCACCATTTGCAGCTCCACTCTCCACATCTCAGGAAGGAAACAGCAGAGATAGGGAAGAAACACAGAAGGGCAACTAGAATGACAAAAGGGAGAGATCAGCTGCTTTGCAAGGAGAACTAAAAATGCTGAGGGGGCATACAGACAAAGCTTACAAAATCACGAAGGCAGAGGAAAAGTTAAATGCACAACTTATCCACCAAATCCTTCAAATACCAGAACTATAGATCACTCGCTGAAAATAGCAGGGCATCAGTTTAAAACTTATAAACTGCTTTTTTTTTATGGGTTGTAGTGAACTTGTGGAAACTGCTGCCATGGGAAGCTGTAGAGGCAAAAGGTTTGAGCAGGTATTGTACCAGCTCATGGACAACAGGTCTGTAAACATATACTGAAGGAATAGACCAGGACTTTCCCCTCTAACATCCCTTGCACAATGAATTTGGATATTAGAGGAGTACAAGTGGAATAGATAGCAGAAAGCAACTAGATTTGTGTGTTCTCCCTAAGCAGCATTTCCAATTGCCACCATCAGAGACTGGTCTGACCCCATTTCTCGCATTCTTGGAAACCCAGTGAGATGTCCATGAGATTTCCATCAGGTCTCAACTGATTCCTACACAGCATCCAATAAACAAACAAAGCCTTTTCTTTGCATTAGCTTAGCCTAATGCAACCGTATTTGGAAGTTTGCAAGGACAGCGCATGCTCTGATGCATCTGCTTTGTGCCCAGAGAATTGCCTGCCTTTTTAACTGGATTTGGAGTCACAGAAATATGTTTATAAACATTGTAATATATTATAAATGTATTTTATATTGAACTGAATTTGTATTTTACTCTCTGGTAATGTTTATCACACTGTAACTTTTGTTAATGTCATAAAACACACATGACATAAAAGGTAATAAAAACAGAGACAAAGGGAAGTTAATCTCTCAAATAAAATGTAAAGAAACAGAACCCAGATCCTTAATCCAATCTTGTTGTTTATTTCAAACTGCCCAGGAAGTCCACCCAAATTACCTATTTTATTCGTTATTACTGAAGAAGTTGTTTTCTATTGTTGCTATGGTGGCCACATCTGCAAACCCAGCTTTGGAGTGAATGTTAATAACCACTCCTGAAGGAAAGTGTGCTTAGTCACTATCAGAGCTGCTTAGAACTATGGAGATTAAACATGGTTTCTACTAAAGTATGGTTTTTTTCCTTTAAACTCAGTGTCAGAAGGAAAGGTTAATTTTACAGTTAACTCATCTGAACAGAACATTAGGAAAATTTCATAGTACATGAACAAAGAGGTGGACCCAAGTCCTGATAGAGCAATGCTTGATGTGACAAACAGTCTGGTTTTCAATAACATGGAGTCCCATGTGCTTTCCAAATATGTTTTGTTTGCTAGTATGAGACCAACCCAGTAAGTGCGTCATCTTCCACAAGGTTTCTTGGTACTAATATTCCATTAATCCAATCATTTTATACTTACACAGTACGATGGTATTTGTCAGATGTTAGGAACTTGCTTTGAGAAAGCCTCAAGGCTTTATTTTAATCACATGGCATTTAAGGATAACAGACATGAACTAAGAATTTAAAGCTGCAGAAATGGCCATGCAGGAAAGCAAACCATTTTTAAAAAGCTAGCTTGCTAGTGAGAAAGTGATAAGCGTTTCAGAAGTTGAAGTTAAAATGGTAAACTAAAGAAACCTGAAAAACAGAATCGTTCATTGCCTACTTTTTCATGCACTGTCATAGCCTGAGCTAGTTTAAATGCACAGGAGTTATGCGTGCTGCGTAAGTCTTTTCCATCTCACTCCAGAACAGATTAGTACACGGAAAAAATCATTTTCTAATCAAGACCAATCTTCACACTTCTGGTATGCTAACTGATGTGAGTAACATTTAGCATAAGATAACTCTTTGATTTTCACCTGCTTTATTTAATAGATTTTTCTTCTGCCACTGACAGGTGTTTTAGATTACTTTAATTTTAAGGCTCTAAAGAATGCTATTAAGAAACAAGTTTGACAGCAGGAGTAGCAAAGAAAAGATACGACAAAGTTATGCCACACATTAATGGAGATAGGTCTAAAGCTAGGTCTATGCTACATATTAAGGTCTAAGGTCTATGCTACACATTAATGGAGATAGGTCTAAGGTCACACCTTATTTTTGTGCATTCATCCCTCTCAATGCAATGGTTTTAGAACACTGAAAGTAGCAAAGCAACTCAACAGCTGAAAGAAAAGAATAGGGAATACGAGATGCAGGTCATGGTAGGATAATTCATCTGCATTTTTTTCTTACCTTCATAACTACTCCAGACATTTTTCTACCAGTTCTCCATCTACTACAGAACAGATGTAATTCACCAAGAGAATAAGGGCTGTATGCTGCCTGTTAAGATGGAAGAAAAGACCACAAAAGAGATGTTTGCATGGCTGTAAATCACAGGGCTTTAAAATGAACTGTACAAGTCCTATCAAAACAAATGATAGAAACCATCTGCGTAGGCAAGGGAACAGGAGGAAGAAAGGAAGTAAAGAATTAGAACCTAAATTTCAGTGCTCTCAATTACATTTTTGGTTTAGTGTTTCCTCTTGTGTGTCCAGTAAAAATATTTTTAGTACTAGAGCAGGATGCTAAAACCACGTAGTTTTCTGTCTACAATAAGTGGATGATAAAGTGAATATTGAATATCCAATTGGATTGTTCAAGATAACCTATACATCAGCAAAAGTAATTGTGTGATTAATCTAAGTCTGAGGAATAACAACTGCCACACTCCAAGCTCTAACAGTGTGATTCACTTAGCAGATATACAATCTGTTGATAACACCTGAACCTAACAGCAACAACCAAAAATCAATGTGACTATAACTGATTTGAATTTAACCTAACAAGAATAGTATTTATATAGCATCCAAGAGACTATTAGTTAAATCATACAATCAAAAAATTACCTGAAAGAAATACTGTATTTCAGAATATATTGTGTTAATGCATTGTAAACACCTCGCTGTTCCCTGTCCAGCAAGTCCCGCGCAAACCTATGGGCTTTGCTATCTGCGATCTTGTATGGTATGCAGCTAAAAATCCATCAGTGTATGCACTTTGAATATCCCTGAACCAGACCTTAAAATGATTGTAAAACACCTCAAATGGAACAGTGTAGCTTTCCTTTTAATACTTAACCCATCATTCTAAACGTGATATATGTAACATGTTCACAAGTACTGGAGCCTTTCACAACAGAAGGCTGATCTTTTAATGTATTTCCGTTCACTTAATCAAAAGTCACACCTGAGAACAGATTCAGCAGAAACATTTCAAGTGGCAATATTCAGAAAGCTTGAACTTCCAAGGAGACAGAAAAAATCCTGAACAAATGCAAACTGGGGTGAGTGAAGCAGATACCCAAATTTAGGAATCTTGTAATTATATCTGCTTGGAGGTGGTTGCTTTTACAGTGGTCAGCACTCAACCACAATTCAAACAGAAAGGCTATAAAATATTTAGAATGTTGACAGCTTCAGATTCAACAGATACAGAAATTCAATGCCTGAGATACCTGGTTCCGATTTCAGCTGTGATTGTTTACGCAGATAAGACTACTGCAAGCCAAATGACATCTTTCAAAAATTATACCCAAGTCAGTTCAGAAATATCTCTGTTCGTTCACCCAAACTGAATGATATCTTCTATGCAAGTAGCGCAAATGGCAATGATGAGGATGCTTTCATGATGTCATTGCTAAGGCAGTATACTTTTGGTGCTCTGCATCCCATTAAAATCTGCCTTTTAATCTTAACAGGACAAAGAAGGCTTAGCTGGTAGATATTTTCACAACTAGCAAAGGACAAATTCATTTAAGCAACCACAGATTAAAAATTATCACCTGGAATTCTCTTAGTTTTGTGTTGGTACAAATTGTGTGGATGTATACCACGACTCAACCCTTCTCCTTCTGACTGAATGGGATTAAAAAGCTTCTGTTACAAGGTGAGAGCTTCCTTCTGCTAATGGGGCAGTAGGGAAGAAGCCGACAATATATCCTGCAATGCCCAGTACAGACAGGCTGCAGAATTAGTGTTATTTTAACCCTCCCAATGCCAAAAAATCCCACATACAACTGCAAAGCATGTCTGAGTGGGAGTCCCCACGTATTTGTATTCAGTGGGGTTCAACCCATTCTGCCATATAACTCATATGGGAATTCTTGCAACAAGTGACTCTGCAACAGCTCAGAAGGACTTTTGCTTTCAGTTTTCTTTTTTATTTTTTAAAAATTATGGAAAATACAGAACTACTTTCTAAAATGAAAATACTCTTCCTCAGAAAAAGTAATTACAGTTGATCTGAAAATCCTGTAAAACAAAACATTAAGAAGAATATTTTCTTATTCATAAGTTTTCTTCACTGTCCTGGTGAGGTCAGCTTAAGAAACAAAACCACTTGCCTATCAGTCAACTCTTCTATCCATCTGTTGTTTCATTACAGATGAGTTTGGCAAGTAGAGGAATCCTACTTTGACATACACGGCCCTGAGCACTACCGTTAGACAGACGCATCTCAGAGACAAACACTTTTAACATGCCATCCCTGCAGTAACTTGCAAAGTAGATGCTTCCTCTTCTCACAGAGTTTGTTTCCAGGATTGTGTAATCGTGGTCAACTCTGAGCTCTTTTCAAAGGCTAGGAGGGACTCAATGACTCTCAACGGAAGAAAACGAGACGTGATTCAAAGGTTAAGGCTTAAATTCCCATTCTTTATCTCCCTAGATAAGCAATGTTTTATCATAGCATCCTGCAATGCTTCTAGGTAGGTGCAATGCTTCTTCAGCAGCCAGAAAGATAATGGGCTCTGAAAAGAGGTTGCCTGCTTTAGTGCCACAAGCATGGTCCTTGCAATGCACAAACCATCCAAGCAGTCTGTGAGACCAGTTTCATACGAGCTGAAATATGATGAAAGACAATCTTCATCCCATGCACACCTCCAGCACCAGGTGCTGCATCACTGGTACCCCACTCATTAGTGTGATCTACTATTATCCTAATGAGTTGACTGGCTTGTCAAGAGCCCTGGATCCTCTGTTATCTCAAGGATTAAATGATCATGTGCTTTTTAAAATTGCTGTCATTCTCACAAGAATACAGGAAAGTAGAAAAGTGTGGCTAAGGATGATGAATTCACAATGAAAAATGTTTGAGCGATACATTTAATTACCTAGACATTCTCAATTTACACTTACAAGGAGATAAAACCATAGTCAACACTTACAAGAAACTAAATCCTTTCCAAGTTTTTTTCTTCTTTCAGCTGACTTCAATTGCCAAAATATCACAGTTTCCCAAAGCTGGATAGTTCTAGAACACTGTCAACCAAAGTACCCAATGCAATGCCAGGTTTTTTGATCAAGCTCAAGAATAGTTCAGTTGACAAATGTCACGATTTTCACCAGCTTTAAGCCCACAATCTTAGGTCATCAAAACATGATTTTGCATCAAACCAAAAGCAATTGATGCTGCCTTTTGGCAGCAGTGTGATTTTAACATAAGCAAAGTCAGTAATGACCTGTCCCCTAGTTTCACAAGGAATAAGTGGAACTTCCCAAACTGAACTTGCCATTGTGCTTCATCTATGTCATGTAAAATTTTAATATACTTCTATTTATAAAGATTATGGCAAATATTAATGTTATGCTATTACACAAGTGCTACTTAGGATTTGTAAATCTTCACTACAGTAAAATTTTACTTTACAAAGCAATTCAGAGTCTAGGAGGAATAGCTAATATAGTATGTTAGAAGAATTCTCTCTCACTTTGATTTAATGGCATACAAAGCTGAGGCTCTAAATACAATTAATTGGTAGTATCCCTTCTAGTATACAATTGTTTTGAAAATATAAGATAAACAGAAAATAATTACACATGCTGATGGGTAATTTTAAACAGCCTTATCATTAAAATGTACAAGTTTTTGCAGCTCTCCTAGTCATCTTTGTCTGACTAATAAAGCAAAGGTGTAACCATTTTCCCCAACAGTGGGATCACAAACAAGTACTCTAAAATCTGTTTATATAAGAGAGAGAGATAAAAAGAAAAAATGAATAGTCCTTAAGGGAAAGCTTTCCAACCATTTTCCAATTAAAACCCTAGCCCTGAAACAGTTCTGAACTTAGATAACGGGAACAATAAGGCAAGCTGTTAATTACTTTTTATTTCTGTGAAAATTGCAAGATATTTTGAGCATAATTGGTACAGCTTCTCTACAGTATTATTCCAAAGGCACTAGGAGGAGCTCTAATTTTTCCCCAAAAGAGACTAATTACCACCTAATAGCTGTTAAAGTAGGCCCAGTTTACTGGGTTTGTTAACGTAGACTTTACATAAAAAGTATGAAATATATCCACACCACAGAAGCATAAGTTTATTACTAAAGATAAAAAAGACCTCCTATAGAACAAATTTTTCAATGTTTCTTGTTACTGTGGTGTCTCTCTGCACATATTTTTTATATTTATCTATCTATATATCTGTTCACACTGTTCATCCTATGGACATACATTATGTGTTCCCATCAGAAGTAGAATGGTGATGGCTACAGGTGAGTTGGCCTCCCAGTCTAGTAACACATGCCTGAGTGGATATATAGTGATGTACATACATTATATACAAACTTTTTTGGTTTGGAAGAACACTCTGCTGATTGGAGGTGCTACACGGCTGGAGATGAGGGTTACCATTGCCCTCTGGAGCTATACCATCGAAAACTCATAAAGGAGAGTAGGGAAACCCAGGCATGTTTGTGAGGGAAGACTGAGTAATTTGAGTGTTGGCTTCCCTAATATATATAGCATAGGGTTGGGCAGGCCCTACCAGCCAGGGGCTCCTCAGCTGCATTGGGGACATCAACAAGAACTATATCCCATTTGTTATCTCCCATGAGGTGCCTACCAAGAAATCAGTTGCAAAGGCTACCTCCCTTTGGAAGACCACTGAGAAAGATGAATGCAGCAGCTGCACTTATGACACCAAGGTCTTTAAGATTCCTCTCTTTACCAGAAAGGTAAAGCCAAGATCCTCTTTCCCAAGCATGATACCAGCCTACCCAAGGTTCAAACACCAGTCTGAGGCTTGGCAGATACTGTGTGTCTCCTTCTAACATAATCACACAAGCACTCACTGATGCACTTTCACTAGCCTTGACCACCTACAAGACCTTGACCAATGTGTGCATTTGTCAACTGACCACATGATGGCAAACCTTAAAGGACTGGGTGAATGCCAACAGCCCCAATCCCAGGTGCGTCTGCTTCCCCAAATATGCAAAAGTTCTGCAGTAGGCCCTGGGATAGTTTCCTAAAGGAAATTACTACAATTATGAATTGAAAGGTCAGTGCCATCAAGTGAAGAGCCATTTGCACACAACTCAAATGCTGAAAGAGGCAGGTGTCAAAAGCAGAAAAAGTTTCAGGGGCCCAGCTCCAGATATAATTTGTACCTTGAAGTTTAAAAACTCTGCAGCTGGCATTAGTAACAGTCTGATAGCAATGAAATCCATGGAGAATCCTGACAGTCCTGAGGAGATGATATTTCTGCCTACGTTCAGAAGCAGAAGACATTGCCGTACAGATCTGTAGTTAAAGAAACAGTGAATTTTTTTTAAATGGCCTGGGCAGCCATTATGGCCAGGACCAATTCTCCAGCCCTGAGCTTATGCTCAAACAGCTAAATAGGCTTCTCCCACCAAAAGTGGCCTTGTTCATACCACCCATTGGGGATAGTCCTCTGCCTGCATTAGTGCATGTCCATCATGAGGCCAGGGAGTTTGCCTGCAATTAGCTGACTCTGATCAACTGCAAAACAGTTAAAGGAGTTCTTGAGTCTGGCTAGTGAAGAAGGGATTGAGGAGGAAGAGCATGAGCTCAGGAGACAAACTGAGCCAACACAGTATGTACTAGAGTCACAGAAGCACTTTAGGCTCTCTGTGTGAACAGCTGAAGAACAAGAAGTTCAGATATTGGCTGAGAAGACAGTGCATCCCAGTAAGGTCTGTGTACTGGTCCCCAAAAAGAGAGAAATTCCCCATTACGTAGTTTGGTCTTAAAAAGCAAACAGCTGAAATGTTTCACAGCTACAACTGTGATTTGTGAGATAAAGATACCACCATAACTGAACTGCTGAGTGACCTGAGCAGAAGCTGGGTCTGTTCACATGAAACAGTCTGGAAAGTTCCAGGGTCAACAAGAAGATCCAGAATGACCAGACTACAGACATTCCTCAGTATTAGTCTTCACCTTGTCCTGCATGCAGCAAGACATCAGCTTAGAAGTGAGTGCTGTGCTCCCATTGCAGTAATGAATCAAGGGGCAGGAATCACCGGCCTTTGCCAACCAGGGAAAACTCTGGTGGCAAGACTGGATCATTCCCAGTATGAAACTCATGGCCTTAAAACTGGGTTTTTCAAAAAAGTTAAGAGGTTATACTTATGATGTCAACCTGAGGTGCTAATAACCAACATTTCTGTGCTGAAGTGTCCAGCTAGATGTTCCCATGCAAGACGGGTACCCAGTGAGTTACAGGTTCAACATTTTCTACCAACCTAGAAAATCCCATCATAAGGATGGTGATGCTCAAGTTCAACATCCATAGGCTCCAGACACTGTGGATATCTGATAGATACTTAGGTAACTTGGTAGTCTACATGCATGTTAGCAAAACTCTGATCCTAAAGCATACCATTAGCTTCTCTCAATTAGATTGGACAGATGGTATTTAATCTATTTGAGAAGCTGATTTGCTAATAAGAGTGAGGCAGGCTGATGCTGACCAGTGGAGCCCTGCAGCGGATATTTATAGTTCTTTAATGGAATTGGAAAAAAATCAGTGCTATTCAGGAAATAAGAAGCAACTAATATTAGGACTATGAATCATGACTTTGGTAACTGAAGGAACTTTAAAACATATTGGACAAATAGAACAATAGGTTCTATTTACAGAAGTTTTCACTAGTAGCAACTCTTTGGAACTGCCATGCATTGATTTACTTTCCAGAAAGGCAGACACAAGTAACTCTGGAAACATCCTAGTAAATACAGATCATGACACTCAATATTCATCATTCTCAACTTAAAACCAGAAAGTTGAAACAGATACTTGAGTGATACAAGTCACACTTTGTGCAGACTCCATGCTTAGAGGCATTCCACTAGTGGCAGAAGTCACCTCCTCAGAGAGCCTCTTGAAGTGCCAAAGGATTAAGAAGTCAAGGATCATCTCAGTGTTCACAGAGTCATCCACAATCTCAGCAAGATTCTGTTAATTATGTTGAAGAATTAATCCCCAGGGCCAAAAACAAACTGGAGCCCGCATATTGCAGTTTTGGTGCTTGAGTAGAATGCCAGGCAGGAATGATGTCCCTGAAGTCAGGACCAACTTCTAATATTTGGTTGAGAGGCAAACAGCACCAAAGGAAATGCAGGTGGTGGGACTCAGTGGTGTGCACCTAAGTCTCAGTTGCTTCAGTCGTAAGAAGTCCTCCACTCTTTCTTCACCTTTTGAACAGCATTATTCATTTTCTTATCTCAGGATTATCTTTGAAACTCAATGTCTATGTAAAATTGGAACCCGAATGTCTCCTCAACTGAGTCTGTGACAACCTTCCAACAAAGACACCGAATGTTTCAAACTGTATGTAATGCAGAGAGACTGCTTTTCTTTAAACAGGCGTGTTTGCTACCGCTGCTGCTTGGAAGAGAACCACACATCTGGGCACTACTCCATCTATACATAGGTCAAGTCTCATAACCTTTAGACAGTGCTATTGACAGTGCTCTCTATAGAACTACTGCCAGACATATCAGTAAGGCCAACATCTGCCCATGCAGCTTAAAGAGGGCAGCCCAGCCAGTAACTCTAATTCTGAAGAATCTCATCTCCAGTGTTGTAGTACCCATTTTTGAAATTTGCAGCACAGATCCAACCACCTCTACCTCAAAAGATGTGCTCTAAGACATCACATCCTGTATTGAGTGTAGGAGAAGCTTACGAGTGCAATGAAATGCCAACATCAGTGCCCACCATGGCTGCATCATTCTCCATGTATCCATTCAAAGCCCAATGCATGAACATTTTCTTTCCTCAGTCTAGCTGATGATCATCAAATGTTGCTCCCACAACAGTGTAGTTTTCCTGCGTTCTACCTTCATCTTGGCATCAGGTATCTCGCCTCTGAATCTCTCTTCAGTATCCAGAAGGAATCTTCTCAGGCATGAGTGACTTAGATGTCTCACTCAATTCTCTTGTTATGTAGGTTTTTCTAATGTGCTTCCTCTTTGGCTAGATAAGGCTGCAGAGAGACCGTATCTCCTGCTACCACTCAGCTTGAGCACCTTGATCAAGATCAACATTCCCCAAAAGGGGAAAAATAAAGCTATTAATCTGCCACCTAGTCATGCATCAAACCAACATCCTCCTCCTCCTCTGCCAGGAGTCCTTGAAGTAGTTAATGTGGTGAATGTCTACAAGTTCAAACTATATTCAGTAGACACTATCCCAAGCTACACTTTTTCGATAATCCCGACAATATCTGCCCAGGAGGAGTTAGCCCTCTAAGGTAAGTAAGCCCTTCTTTACATACCTCGGAGTAAGTGGATATACTCCACAATTCTTACAGCCTACTGATTTCACACCGGTAGATCTAGTTTTGCAGCATGTGAACAACATGGCCATCCTCGAAAGTCAGGAGTTAACACATGTCAATGGGTGATGCAAATTTTTATTTTGTCAGCTGAACTGTCATCTGTGGTAGCACGCAGTAGAGCTGAGGAAGCACAGAAACAGTACTTCTCTAAAGAAAGATTTCAGATGTATTGCTTGCTTGTGACAGCAAGCAAGAGCTGAAAGAAGGGAATTAGAATCACTTTGTAGTTTTAAAGCTGTCACACAAAACGGAATTTTAGGCAGGGGAATTTAAGAATGGGAAAGAAAGTGAGCTGTTTGTAGGCAGGTCAAAGGATAACACTCAGAATATCAACAATATGAAGCTGTATAAAACGACAGCCTTTTCCTCCATCTGTCCAAACAGATTTCTGTGTTGAGTTTGGTTTTGGCAGGGAATAGAGATTAAACAGTTTACACAGGGATTCTAGTATTAAAACCTTTTCTCCAAGTCCAGAGCTGCACTTGAAGTCTATTGATGAGCAGGAGGACAGCCTTTCCTTCCAGAGTGTCATTGCACTGGCCTTTGAGACCAAAACTTGCTGCAGCTGGCAGTACCACAATTCACGCATACAAATCTAACTAAAAAGCCCAGTTGTATGAGTTTTCTATGTTGACTACCCATGTATTCAGTAACAACCAGGGACTCTACCTGCTGAAATACTGACATTTTTAATACTGTTTTTTGACTTCAATAGCAGTTTTAGCATTACCATCACACTTACCCACTCCAACTTGAACTGCTCAGCACCAGCACGACTTGCCATCTGTCAGTTATTTTCAACCACTAGCAATAATCTCACACTACTTAGACTGTGTTTCAGTGTTGCTTGTTTTCTGCTTCAACTCACAAGTCAGAGCTGCTTCTAGACTTTCATTTTAGATATTGGCAGGCCCAAATTTCATTGCTTCAGCTCCTAACAACCAATTACATTCCACAGCATCATCACTGCAAGTTTTATCCTGACGTCTGGTGTGCAATATGGCACAAAGATGGTAGCATAAACCTGTCTAAAATCATATGACACCACAGCAGGTTTACAGGAGTACTACAAGAGTATGAATAACATAAAACATCTTTAAGAACTGCATGAAAGACACAGTCTTCATGATAGTCAACAGAGCCTTGTAGATGTTCCACCTTGGCTTCTCACCAACAATTTCATGTATCACTAAGCTCAATTTATGTAATGCTGTAACTTTTTATTGATTGCTGTTACATCTGCAGGAAAAAATTAAGATTTTTGGAGCATTTCATACTGTGAATTAAGTAGCTGCTGAATTTTGGCATTGACTGGATCACGTCCATCCGTCTGCCCTACAGACAGCAGCCACATTTCCTACATCCTTCAAATTGTACTTGCTGAAAAGTTACATAATTAGGTTCTGTTCAATCATTGCTAGCATTCTGGGTATCTCGACACCATCTTTTTCTTTTGTACGGTAGACAAAAACATTAAATATCTTCAAACTAGTGCTTGACCATTGCTTTAGTATAAAACTGTTGTTTTCTATTTTTCCAGACTGTGGTGCGTTCTGTCACATCACCAGGGTGTAAGCTATTTCCATTTTGCCTTGGAGTCTCCATAATAATATTTGTTCCATGCTGACACTAATACAAATATTTTCTAGGTTGAAAAGGAAGAATTCAGTGAGTTAAAATACAGGTAGAGACTGGGATACACAGTTGAATGAAGTATATGCAAGGAAAGCAGGACAAAAAAAAGGAACGCTTTTTAAATTCTATCTTCAGTAAGAGGCTGTCCCCACCCATCGCTGCCCAAGACTTTAGCCCCTCTAGGATTTGTCTCTTAAACATGCATAAAATTAATTTCTTCTCCAGTGAGGCTGGATATACCATTGTTGCCTCTACTAAAAGTTACGTCCAAGATCTACCTGGATCACATAATACAGCTGCCTCAGCTTTCTATCTAATTTCATGTGGTTTATAAGAAAGATAGTCCTTCACAGGCTAGATGTCAAGTACTCTTTACTCCCATACCTCCACAGGAACAAGACTCTTACATAGTTACAATCATTTTATTGCCACTAGTCAAGATACCAGAAGCCACATGATGACTGACTGGAGATAGCTGTAGTTTCTAGCTTTATGAAATGATTAGGAATCGCATCCATTCAGGTGATTGCTGTCCTTAACCAGCTATTAGCTCTGGAGAAACTGCAATAAGCAGAACATGTCCATATGAAGCCATTAGCAAACTACAAAGCTACCACATACCATTTATACTATTCTTGCATAGGCAGGACGTTGGCCTCGCTAGGAGAAACTTTGAAAGTTTTCTATAAATAATGCTGATTATCCAGGAAGGAAGGATCAGAAAAAGGCTGTGAGTGCTGAAATGCCCATTCTAAATTCAAGCACAAATACATTTCACCTTATCAAGGATGGGAGCCTCTGTACTGCTAGTACAAACGTCAACCTTTTGTACCGATACACTTTTACAGCCACTTCTACCCCAGTGCATAGGTATCATTGATATTATTGGAATTTCAGATCAAGAAGGTGTTTTAGGCTTAGCCAGCTATGCTCTAAATATCTCCTCACCCCTTCAGATGAGTACAAGAGTGGGGAGTGACAGAGTCAATACGCAAAGGGCGTGAGGTGACGTGAAAGGAAGGGATCACAAAATCAACAATATGGGGCTTAGTCGAGGTCACCTCCAGCATTTACAGGTAAAGAAATGCCTGCAAGGCACTGTTATGGAGAAATTCCCAAAACCCTTTTTAGCAAGTCAACATGCTGGGGTGCCTCACTGAAGTGCCTCTATGCTAATGCACACAGGGTGGGGAATAAATGTGATGAGTTACAGACCTGTGTGCAGTGTCAGAGCTATGATCTCATTGGGATCACGGAGATGTGGTGGGATGGCTCCCATGACTGGCCTGTTGCAATGGAGGGATACAGGCTCTTTAGGAAGGACAGGCTGGGCAGACGGAGGGGAGTTGCCCTTTACGTGAGAGAGCAGTCAGAGTGCATGGAGTTCTGCCTGTGGATGGATGATAAACCTGAGGGAGCTGGCTGATGTCATTGCAAGGCTACTCTCTATAATCTTTGATTGACCACGGCATTTGGGAGAAGTGCCTGAAGACTAGAGGAAAGCAAATGTCACTCCTGTCTTCAAGAAGGGGGACCCATGGAACTACAGGCCTTCCCTTGGAAGGTAGTGAGGCAGCTAATCCTGGAAACAATTTCCAAGGACATGAAAGAAGACAATCATCAGGAAGTCTCAGCATGGATTCACCAAGGGCAAGTCATGCTTGACAAACTTGATAACCTTCTATGATGAAATGACTGGCCTGGTAGACGAGGGAAGAGCAGTGGATATTGTCTACCTAGAATTTAGTGAAGCTTTCAACACTGTCTACCACAAGATTCTCATAGAGAAGCTGTTAAAGTATGGGCTGGATGAGCAGACAGGGAGGTGGATTGAAAACTGGCTGAATGGCCAGGCCCAGAGGGTGGTGATCAGTGGCACCAAGTCTAGCCGGAAGCCAGTAACTAGCAATGTACCCCAGGGGTCAATACTGGGTCTAATCCTGTTTACCATCTTCATTAACGGTCTAGGTGGTGGTGCAGAGCGTACCCTCAGCAACTTTGCAGATGACAGAAAATGGGGAGCAGCGGCTGATATGCTGGACGGTTGTGCTGCTACCCAGAGGGACCTCAACAGGCTGGAGAAATGGGATGACAGGAACCTCATGAAGTTCAACAAGAAGTGCAAAGTCCTGCAACTGGGGAGGAACAAGCCCCAGGCACCACTACATGCCTGGGCCACCCAGCTGGAAAGCAGCTTTCAGAAAACGACCTGAAGGGAGTCTGTAAAAAGGATGGAGCCAGACTCTTTTCAGCTGAGCCCAGCGACAGAACCAGAGGCAATGGGCACAAACTGAAACACGGGTAACGTCATTTGAAAATCAGGAAACACTTTTTCACTGGTAGGATGACTGAGCACTGGCAGAGGTTGCCCAGAGAGGTGGTAGAATCTCCCTCCTTGGAGATACACAAAAGTCTGGTCACAGTCCTGGGCAACCAGCTCTAGGTGGCCCTGCTTGAGCCGGGGGGGGGCATAAACCCGATGACCTCCAGAGGTCCCTTCCAATCTCAACCATTTTGTGATACAGTATTTATTGGTTCCCACATTGCTTCCCCCATCAGCTTCACTGAGCCTCTGGGACTATTTCTCATTGTGGTGATACCTTCCCTTTCCTCAGCTGCACAGATATTTCGAGACAAATTTCTCCCCAGCATTTGCACAGTATAGCCCTGAATGTCAGATTACAGCACCACACACATAAGTAAGTACAGACCTGCCAGATGTCAAGGTTTGATCTAAGCAGTCCAAGCTTCAGCACTGCTTCCAGGAATTATCATCTCAGGGACTCCCTGAGCCAGAAGTGAATCTTTGTATTTAATAGTCATTGACATATTTTTCTTCTATGAATGAATCCAATAATTTTTGGAACACATGTAAATCTTTGGCATCCACAATGTTCTGTGATGGGCAGTTCCACAGCTAAATATCATGTTATGATGAATCATATTTTGTATTTGTTCTGAACCTGCCATGGGCTAGGTGACTTTGACACCCACTAATTCTTGCACAGAACAAGGATGGAAGAAGTTCCCTATGCAGCTTGTGCCATTCACAGCTTTATACATGCATAACCCAGATCAGTTCTCTCTTTGAGACCAAAGAACCTCAATGAGGATTTGGCAAACTGTTCCTCATGCAGGAATCATTCCATTCCTTGATCAGAAAATCAGCCATCTATTAGATAGTAACACTGGAAATGTTCTATATTCTTCTTGAGATAAGAGGGCGAATTATAAAATGTTCAAGATGTCAGCATACCATAGATTTATACAGTAACATATCCATTTAGTGATGAACAGTTCCAGAAAGAAAAGAGCACAAGCAAAGGATGTTGCTGAGAGAGGATGATGTTAATTGCATCTAAGCTTCACAATGGAGCATGATGACTTTAGAGCTGTGAATAAGCCTGGGAAATGCAACATTTCTGCACAAGGCAGTGAAAAGGACTCTGGTGACAGAAACAGCAGCTGTGAAGAGAGGAACAAGTAACATTGACAGAACTTGTTTTAACCATTCACGAGATAAGTCACAGCCACAGTGCTGATGTGCAAGATCATGAAAATAAAAGTTAGAGCTGCAATATTCAATTACTTTTCCACTGAGTGTGTAATAACATGTGAACATACAAAGACCAAGTGAATTTTTGGTCCTCAATGCACAAAACCCCCTGTATTATAGTCCTTTTTTATCAGCATATATATCAAACAACAGACTAAGAAACTTTGTTTCTCAGTTACTTATTTTCATAAATAAGAAGGCAAAAAGTCATAAAACCTCCTTGACTATACCACAGCACACAGGCATGTGCTATTTACAAAAATGCTGGCTACTCTGGTCTGTAGCAGTATTAGGTTTGCTTAAAATATGGCAAGCGCTCAAAATTTCCTTATCCTAACTCTACAGGAAAGACTCTTATCATAAAATTTCCACATTTCTTGTATTTTCAGACTGCTACCTTCATCAAGTCTGTGCTTGCACTGTTTGCCAAAGCAACTGAAGCCTGAAAAATAGCATGTTAGCATGGAATAGCAGCAGTCACTAGATTTTCATGGTAACTATCTCCAAAACAAGTTCAGACCATTCAAAGATACATTCATCAGCAGAAAATGCAGACCTGACAGCAAATATATGGTGCATGAAGCTCTTTCAAATAAACAATGATTTTAATTTGCTAAAGACAGCTCAATATATTATGGCAATATTGGAAGCAATACTCACACTGATTATTTCCAGCAACATCTGTAAGCAATGTGCACACTGAGCATTTTTGCCCTAATGAACACTTTCAGGTCTAATACAAGAAGTGGAATAGAAAATTAATTTCTCAAAACAGAACCATGCTTAAAACAAAACCTCAGGCTCACCTCTGATGTTTACAGAGGAAGTGAAAAAACAAGGCATGATTGAACAATAAATACAAGGCTAAATACAGTGATTATTGCAGCAACTGTAATAAGGCTGATGAATGAGGCTGAATTACATCAACTTTTCTGTTAGCCCTCTGCACTAACAGGATAATATGGATATGCTAACAGGGTACATTTAAGTCTCATCTGTGAATTTTTCAATTAGCGAATAAAAAAAGAATAAACAGCAACAAGTTGCCATCAAAACCAGACTTTAGATTTTTTTCTTTAAATTCCTAAAGAGAAGCAATCTGACAGAAGCAATGATAATGGCAAATTACTGTCATAAGTGTTCTATTGAACTCTTCTTGTGGCCCTACCCTTGTAAAACCTTATACTTGAATTCTGAGCTTATTCTTTTTTTTTGTCTATGACTAAATTTAGTAGGTATATGGTTTATATATAGATTTGGATAGTCTAGACCATTAGCTCACAGCCCACCAGTTGTGCACACAACCGTCTAGATTGTCCAAATCTATATATAAACCATATACCTACTAAATTTGGTACCATATACCAACTAAAGTTGTGCACACAACTGGTGCTCTAAGTTTCATTTGCAGCAACAGAGAGGTCTGTGGTGGCCTTCTAGGATGGAGTGACTGAATCATTGGACAAGGGAAGAGCAACTTATGTATCTACCTTGACTTCTGCAAGGCCTTTGACAGAGTCCCACAGAACATCCTTGTCTCTAAATTGGAGATATGGACTCTTCTATGGATAAGAAATTGGCTGGATGGCCACATCCAAAGAGTTGCAGTCAAAAGCTCAATGTCTAAACAGACATCAGTAACAAGTGATGTCCCTCAGGGGTCTGTGTCAGGACCAGTAGTGTTCAATACCTTCATTAATGACAGACAGTGGGATTAAGTGCGCACCCAGCAAGTCTGCAGATGACACCAAGCTGAGCAGTGCAGTTGACATGCTGGAGGGAAGGAATGCCATCCAGAGGGACCTTGACAGGCCTGAGGAGCGGGCTTATGTGAACGTCATGAAGTTCAACAAGCCCAAGTGCAAGGTCCTGCACCTGGGACAGGGCAATGACAAGTATCAATACAGGTTGGGAAATAAATGGATTGAGAGCAGACTGCAGAGAAGGAGGTTGGGATACTGGTGGGTGTAAAATTAGATATGACCCAGCAATGTGTGCTGGCAGCCCAGAAAGCCAATCATATCTGGACTGCATAAAAACAAGAGTGGCCAGCAGGTTAAGGGAGGGGATTCTCCCCCTCTACTCTGCTGATACCCCCCCCTGCAGTAGTGCCTTCAGCTCTGGAATCCCAGCACAAGAAGGACATGGACCTGTTAGAGCAGGTCCAGAAGCGGACCATGAAAATGATCAGAGGGCTGGAGCACCTCTCCTATGAAGAAAGGCTAAGAGAGTTGTGTAGCCTGGAGAAGAGACGCCTTCAGGGACACCTTATTGCAGCCTTTCAATATATGAAGGGGGCTTATAAGAAAGGTGGAGAGACACTTTTTACCAGGGCCTCTAGTGACAGGACAAGGACAACAGTTCTAAACTAAAAGAGGGTAGATTTAGATTAGATATAAGGAATATATCTTTATATACTTCTACTGTGAGGGTGGTGAGGCACCGGAAGATGTTGCCCAGAGAAGTTGTGGATGCCCCATCCCTGGCAGTGTTCAAGGCCAGGCTGGATAGGGCTTTGAGCAACCTGGTGTGGTGGATGATGTCCCTGCCCACAGCAGGGGGGTGGCCTAGATGATCTTTAAGGTCCCTTCTAACCCAAACCATTCTATGATTCTAAGACAGGAACAAATATTGAAGGACTGGAACGACAGACTTCATAGGCAATGAACATCTCACTGCTACAGAATCTGTATCCTCTAGGCACAGAGCAACCAATAGGGTTAGATCTCTCTATGGGTCTGTGCGTCTATCAGAAGGTCACTTCTTGACTAGAGAGTATAAAAATCTGCATTCAGTCATGGGCTTGCTGAGCACAGAGATACCTGGAAGGGAAGCTATGCTCTGCATATCATACCTAGTGGCAGTGTCAAATGCTCATTCTCAGAGCAGATCTGTTAACAATGGAACCTTGAGCTATTTTAAAGCTGAATCTGCACTGGCCTTTGAAAACTTGAGCTTTGGGACAAAGAGGAGTGAAATCCTCAATCCTGCAAGAGAAAGTCTCCCTCCTTTTACTTAACTGCTCCCTAACTGACCAAATAATTTTGGAATCAATGTCCACAGGGGCACAGGTCAGAACTCACATATTCACAACTGGACACAATTCATCTCAGGATGTGTAAATACGTGTACATACAATGTTGCTATAAATATCTATACAATTACAAGTAAAAGTCATGATCTGCTCTTCAAATCCGATTACTTGAGTGTTTTTGTCATCCTTTGGCCAATGTCACAGTAAATCACCGCCTGCAGTTAGTTTTGGATTATGAAGTACCTGAAATGAAGTACCTTTCATCCAGCAGTGTTCGTAAGTAGTTTATCTGTGATAAATCCTGTAAAATCAAACTGAATTCTAAGAAGTTACTGAAGACTTTGACCGGAAAATGGCCAAGATTTTTATGTGCCATGATCCAGATTTGGATCTGTCTGTAGTTTGTGTTCCACTACAAATATTCTGTCCTATATACTTAATTTTCAAAAAATGCCATTTGTGCTGGAACGATGAAAGATAGCTAATTACGGTTTCTTAAATTAAACTAGCTCTATGACAGATATTTTGGAGGAGTTGGCTATGTTACAAAATGCTTCACAATCTCCCTTTATGACTCCATCCAAAGCTAAAATCTGATTAATTGCACAGTAAAAACCTTGAATAATCTCCAGACAAACAGAAAACAGGATATGCCAAAATTGGTTGAATACAAAATCTTCCAGTGCACACATTTCAAAATAGCTCAAAGCACAATTTTTTACCAATAAAAAGACTAAATCAAAGCACAATTGATCAAATAAGAACAAGATTTATCTATAGCCATTTCCAACCAAAGTGATCAAAGGCAGAAAAGGAAAGCTATAATAGCAAAACAGTGAATTCTAACTTTATTTCAGTGGGCCAAGCAATACAGTCACACGAAGAAATATTCTTCTAATAAAATAGGAATGAAATCATTTCAGCTAGTGAGCATTAAACTTAACTCCCAGCTTCAAAGACTTCTCAGTCATGGCCAATCCACTGACATACTACATTCTAGCCACTATTTCATGGGAAAACATTAGCAAAATACAACTGCAAGAAACTGCACAAAAACTGAGCAAAACAAGGCTTTCATTTGATGATAATGAAAAAAAAAAATGAGCAAAACAGTCTTCCCACCAAAAATGACTAACTTAAAGACAGTGCAATATATTTTGAAACCTCTCACAGATTGAAAAGCAATGCTTTTCAGCAAGAGCAGACCAAGAAATTGTTGCCTGGCTGCTGACCCCAAAATTCAGATAACTAACACAAAACTACACAGAACTGAGAATCAATACTAAACCTGAAATTTTTCAGCCGCTAACTTGAACTAAGTGTAAAAAGGACTTTTTTTGTCTGTTCAGTGATTTTTGTCAATATTTTAATAGCTTAGAAAACTTCAACTATTTTTGCTTCACTGATACTTTCAAGAGTGATGACAATAGTAATTTCTACCAATCATCTAGGTTCAAAATCTCAGCTCATGTTCATTTTGTCCCAGTTTTTGTCATGAAACGAAAGAATTCAAAAGCACATGGGCTGGCCATGAGCCCTACTGTGCATGGATCCCGAGAGATCAGTAATGAAATGCAAATAATTAATGAAAGTCCAAGCATTTTTAATCTACAACTATGGGATGAGATTATCCCAACTATGAGACTGGGACAGACTTCCTTTAATGGAATGGATATATATTTGAGATTTGGGCTTTGCAAATGAGCTGTACCTGAGGAAAGGAAATTTTTGCTGTGAGAGGAGAGGAATACAGTGATATGGCTGCTGTTTGTAGGATCATGTCCAGCACTGGATCAATATTGTTGAGACTAAATTACTCGGGGAGGGAAAAATGAGGTATTATCCAAGAGTATCTATGAAGGTTTGTCTTATGGAAAGTCCAACTGCTGGCCAACATATTGTCAACACAGGAACTTCTGGAATACTCTTGCAGTCCCCAAATAGTCACTCCTATCACTACACCCCAACTCATGTATCTAAATACAGACTAATTTTCACTTGATAATAGGCATGTGAGAACAGTATGCATCAAAAGGTTGAGGCCATGCATAACAAGAATAAGTCCCACTTCACTGATTACAGAAAGCTAAAAAAGAAATTAAAAGTCTTATTGCAGAGTATATTTGCAGGAATTAAATCTCACTTTTTACCACAGAGGAAGAAGGATGTCAGACCTCCTGAAAGTGTTAAATGAAAGGTATCAAACATCCAACTATAAACTCTTCAGGGAAATCACCACACTTTGAATAGTAACAGAAGTTCATGAGTCTTTCATATTAGACTCTCTCACACTTGCACAGCAGATAAGTACAGCTCAGATAATATTGTTGAACAGTACTTGTGACCGAGAAATTAAGTGCTATAGTTTGCATTGTGTGGGACTATTGGCTGACTATCCAAGAGAAAGCAATGCAGCATTCTTCTATATCAACACATGCCTTCTATAACCAGTGGTGTTTAAAGACACTGGCTGCATCAAAAGCGATGGCTGATTATTCAAGTAAGTTCAAAGAAACTTGCCAGGCAGCCTACAGATGGATTTCACAATCTCATTTTGTGCATTGGGGGGGTGGAAAGAAAGAAAATAGTGAGGGGTGGGGGAAGAATCTCTCCTTTCCTCCTACTCTAAGGGGAGGAAGGAAAAATAACCGCAAGGTACTTTATCACTCATAGCCTCATTTACAATGAGTCAGTCACATGAAATTCTCACATGAACAGTTGCAAACTTCCTGAACCAGCAGCAGTGAGTGCAGCTTTGCATGCAATTGCAGGACTCTGTAGGCACTGCCAACCGACCAAGCCATTCTCATGCACGAAACAGCAAAAAGTCCTCACAGGCTTCATCCATGTTAGAAAATAACCCTGAGAAGCAAGCCTGGGAATAGCCAGCCTCCCCATCTACACAATAAATACCCTAGTGATTCAAGTGGCTCAGTCTAGAATGAAACCTTGGAGTGACTGGGGAAAGATGATAGCAGGAATTGCTCTTCAGAGGTTGTATGGACAAGACCTTGCTAATATCACATCACCGAACTTGCCACAGTCCACCACTTGCCTGTGCCAATAGCCTTGAGGCTTCCCAAGCTCAGACACATCTTAACACCATGCTCTAACACATCCTATATTCATTGTTCTCATCTTGCTGTATAAACACTAACCTAGTAAACTGCAAAGTGGCCTTACCCATTAGTTTGGGGCAGAGCCTGTCTCTGCAAGCATAGCAGGGGAATACTAGAGCCCAGTGCTGCAGTCTATACCAGCATCACACAGAAGAAAATGAAGTGAGCTACTAACACACCAGGGAGGGTGGTCAAATGCCTTTCCCTGCTATGATGAGCTGCTTCAACGGCAAGCAGATGCGGCGGCACTTGATTGTGCATGACCACTGGTCCAAGACCAGGTCTCTACTACTACTAAAGCTCAGGACAGGGAAGGGTGACATGTCCTCTACGTCAGGCCCTTGCTTGACCATGCTCCAGCCCTCCAAATGGAATCCCACCTTCCCAATCAGGCTTGCTTCCCTCTCCTCTATGCAAAGCCTATCAGCTTCCAGTGTCAAACTTCTTTCGTCCTCACACCTGTTTGGTGGCCATCCCCACATATCGTGTAGGCCAGGACTTAAGCAGTGGCTTGGGGACATTCCTGAGGCACCACAGTGCTCAGGTGGACCAGGCAATGACCAACCCATATAAAGGCCTCATTTTCCTTTCTGCTTAAGAGCTCAGTTGAGACAAAGCTTATTTAAATCAATATTTTTCGATAGTAAACATCTGGCTAATTTTTTTTTCCTTCAAGACATGGCTACAAAAGGACCACATATGTATTCCAAATAAATGTTTTCTTCCCTGTTACCTTGTAGAGCCCATTGCACACTTTCCCCTTCTAGCAGGTCCTGCTGTGAGTCAGTGGACAGGGCCACTACTGCTGTAGGTAGCCAGCCCCTGATATGACCTACAGTGTTATTCAGTAACTGAAGTGAATGCCAAATCAGTTCTGAGAGGCTTAATTACACTGGCAACACCAAGTAAAACAATAAGGACCTTGTACACAGTATTCCTGTTAACAGAGTGCAAGGAAAAGAAGTAAAATTGTACCCTTTCATTTCCAGAGTTGGAACATCACCCACTGATGTGGTAGGAAGCCTGCCAGAAAGCCAACCACTGCCAGTATTGATAACAGCAAGATAAATGCCCATTACAGCAAGCAGCTGTGCTACTGGAAGCACTCAGTGTTGCGCCCTTACTGCCAAAGGCTCCATTGTCTTTCTCCTGAGCACTTTGATACACATACCCTGGAAAGAGGCAGAAGCATGGAGGACTCGCGGTGAACATTAACCGAGATATTTGACTGACTTTCTTGTGGCTCGTGGTTCTTATCTTACTGCTAAGATAAGATCAGCCAGTGTAAACAGACTACAAAGTCTTCCATATCACCACCACAAGCAGTATAGGAACTACATAAGTGTCCTATGTTTACATACTCGGTGTCAGTGACAGCACGCAGAGCATCACATTACACTGCTCACACAGCAATGCATTTACTTAAGTGATTTAAGTAGTTTTCTGGTAACTGCAATGTAATTTCAACACTATAATCAGTTATACACAGTAGCTGGAAGTGTACCATTAGGAAGTTTATATACCATAATGCTTTTCAAATCAGTTTAATAATGCTCTATCACAGTATTTGACAGTGCCATTATAATTTTTTTTGTATCAGCATTGTGGAAGATCCAAGACAATCACTACGGGGAGCAGCAACAGGGATGGCAGGAACCTGGCCAAGCTGGAAGAGGGAGTGGAGCGGATGCTGGAGCTGGACACGACAGCAGGGCATGGCCCTTCCCACATGCGCCCCCAGCACAAATCCTGTCCTGGGGCAGCCACCACTTGTGCCTCCAGCGGTCCGGTGAAGGACCAGAGGAAACAAACATGCCAAATTCAAACCAGAGGTGTCTTGGACAGTAAGAGGAGTTCTCTGAGAACAGGAGCAGGGAACAAAGACTGGAGAATTTCCCATCATACCAACAGGTTTCTGGTCTAATCCAAATTACACAGTGTGCAGAGTCGGCATCTTCTGGAATTGTTGCAACATAGCCCTCATTTATCTCCAGCAACTGTTGCAGCACATGGAGCATCAGCTCACCTTGGAGTCAGCACAGAGATGATACATATGACAGATTGCACAGGCCTTGAATATATTTAATTCATTAATGACAAAAAAAAACCCACAACTTTTTGCTATCAGTAGATAAGGACTATCACATTGCTGTGTTACTCAATTTCTGAGATTAACTGTATAGCTGAGGCCCTCCCATACTGCCTTCTGCCATGTCCAGAAGTTGTATTCAAGGTAAAAGATTTTAGACTGTGATTGTAATTTCAAAAAAAAAAAAAGAGAAAAGAAGTCTATTTGGCAGGACTGACAAGATAACTTAAGAAGTTAGACAGAGAATATGTGGAGTGTATCTTTGAGGAAAAGACAGATGCTAACTTATGCTTTGAAAATTATAGACTGGGGTTAAGCCACAGGAATATTCTCTTCCACTCCTGTTATTTGCTTCACCCTTGATTTGTTGTTGGTGATAAAAATAAAGAATTATTATGAAATTAGAATAACAAGATTAAAATATTGCTTGATCCTAGCAGCATACTGTTACACAAAACCTTGCAAAAATAAATAATGCATATGATATAGTACATAATTTGTGGAAATATTCAAAGAGTAAAATTTATTGGTACTAAAGCTGTGCCAGTGACCATGAGAGAAAAATATCGATCAGTAGCCCCTTGCAGAGACAACAAACTAGTTTGAAGCATGTAAATACTCAGTTTCCCAGGAAAATTAACACTAGTCCTACTACCTTAACTAAGGAAATAAAGATGACAGGCCTTACCACTACCTTTGCTGACAAAGGCTAATCCAATTTCAAACCAATATTTTAAAAAAAGTACTTGGCTAATTAAGAGCATTACCAATTAGTATTCCTTTGTTTTACTTTGATAATGTTAGTAGATTGAAAATTTTTTCCACTTTGAAAAGGCAATAAATAGACAAGCAATTAATGTAAAGAGATGTCCTTTTGGTAAATGAAGTGGGAAGTTTCATACTATTTCAGTGGTAAGCTCAGACCCGCTACATGATAGCTTAGCTATTACCTTTCAGTTACTTGATATAGCACCAGAATGCTTGGAGAGACATAGGAACGCTGGTTGTCTAATTGTCAATTGTGTTAGCCACTTGCAAATCTGGTGAGTGCTTTTTAGAACAATTATTATATTTAAATTAATGAAATAGGCTCTTAGAAGGCATTTTCTTTACACCTAGTGCAAAAATATGTATTGGACAGCAATGCATTTTCTGGAAGAACTAAAAACAGAACTACTAACCCTAAAAAGATTTGTAGAAAGTGGAAAGTTTATATTTTATAGTCATTGGCAAGCCCAGTGAGATAGTTTATATAAACTGCCAAAATATATCTAGCATAAATACTGAACCAATATGAATAACTGCCTGTATAAGAGTCAAGAACCTTCTTCCTCACTAAAAAAAGTGTAGATCAACTCACCAATAAATGAACAGAGGGAGGAAAAATTAGACTGCTGGATTATGACTTACCTTTGTGCCACATTCTTAAATTCTGCTTCAGGGATTTATGCTCATTTGCATCCCTGTCTTTATTTGTACTCTTTATAAAAAGTTGATGACAGATAGTCATTATGGCACCATTAAAGTGATCCATAAAAATTAAATTGGAAAAGACAGGCAAAGCTCTAGACACAGGGAAAATGCATCACACCTGGCCCTGTAAACCCACTGGTGCTGTATAGTATTAGCTCCAGTCATTAAGAAAATATTTAAAAATGAAATAAGTAAGAAGTGAAATCATCCCAAAATGAGCAGTCCTATCCAGGCCAGATAATGCTGGCCTCTAGCTGGTGAGCAAAGCCACTTCTGTATGCATTGTAGTGTAGCTGGGATGGTCTAAGCTATAGGAAAGTAGCATAAGGAGAGGTACCACCCTCGAGTAGACCAGACATTACAAAGTAGACCATATTAAGTAAAGCAATAGCCCACATTTCCTATTATATCCAGGATCCATATATATATCAGCCACTCTGAAAGCGTTGATTCTTCCTGGCTCTTGTTTTCATGCATTCAAGTACTGTTTGATCCTCAGCTGAGAAGATCTCCTTTTTAAACCTACATCCCCTCACCAGTCCATCACAGCCAAGTGCTACATCCCCACAGATCAGCTGCTCCCTCTGGATGGGCTGGCCCTTATCACTCCTCCTCCCAGCCCTCTTCAAGATAACCTTGAAGCTAGTGCCCAGGAATTTAGACTTTACATTGGACCTCTTTAGAAATCAGCCACAAGTCCCACTTATTAATTGTTCAGTCGGGTTTCTTTCCTTAAAGGTCTGAACAAGTGAAAGCTTTGCCTCTTTAACAGAGACTGTTTAATCAGCTGGATACTGGCAGAAAACATCCTGAACATCTCCTTCAGTTTCTAATTTAGGCACACAAAGTGCATCATCA
>NW_009614531.1:0-1004 GCF_000690535.1 Cariama cristata | reverse complement strand
CAGCAGGAAAGAGCAGGAAAAATTGTTTGGGCTTTGAAGTACTATAGTAATCTTATCTGCTCTGTTAACATATAGACCTAGCAGTATATGGCAAAGCAATGCCTCCCAAAGGATGATGAGAAGGAAAAGCAAGCAGGAGGAAGACAGGAATTTCAGGAAAGAAGGAGGGCAGGAACTCTAGGAACAGCCCTTCTTTTGAGCAAATCTAGGTCTTCTCTGGCCTCTCCTGGGAAAAGCATAGTTGAAGCAGCCTGAGTTTAACTTAGAGGACCCATAGGACCAAAGGATGCATAGGCTGTATATTACTGTATGAGAAGTATACCCACCACTAGGTGTCAGCCCAATTTAAGATATTATATATACAAATTCCTTTAAATAAAATCTCAGTTTCATTATACTTTAATCTTCTCACTATATCATGGAAATATTCATATATACATATATAACAGTCTTAAGTTGACTTTAAAGAACACACCTAATGACATGTGCAGAAAAGCATACTGTCAAATGCGTAGCAGCTTTTTGAAGTAAGTTGAAAAAAATAGGACGCCTGCGTTCACAAATGTACGCTTCATAGAATTATTTCAGCTGGAAAAGACCTTTAAGATCATCAAGTCCAACCATAAACCTAACACTGCCAAGTCCACCACTAAACCATGCCCCTAACCACCATACCTACACATCTTTTACCTGAGCTATCTGCACATGGCTTGGAGATAAAACATAGGAGCTATGGAAGACCTGCTTTTTCTGGACCAGAAGCTGTAAACCAAGTGGGATACTTCAGGGCATCTCAAATGACACCTGCGTTCAGGCAAGAGAATCAAATATTCTATTTATTCAAAAGACAATGGAGGATGTAGTGTGGTGATACTTAGAATCATAGAATCATTTAGGTTGGAAAAGACCTATAAGATCATTGAGTCCAACCATAAACCTCTCGCTGCCAAGTCCACCGCTAAGCCACATCCCTAGGCACCACACCTACACGCCTTTTAAACACC
>NW_009614530.1:0-4108 GCF_000690535.1 Cariama cristata | reverse complement strand
CAGGCCAACTTCAGACCGACTCTCACACCCGCTTTCTTTCTAAAGAGATGGACAATGGGACTATGGAAAAAGAGGCGCTTCAGGAAGGAGGCAGTCACACGGTGCCCATCTCTGACAGAAAAAGAGAGGCAGTTCAGTCAGCAGGCATGCCAGGTAATTGCCATCCCTCGGGCATCCAGCGTCATAAAAATCACTGGGCATCTGCAGGCTTTTCCGCTGGGGCCCACTACTGCACATCCTGTCAGCAGTCAAACTATTAGGACAGAACAGGAGTTCTAAAGAAGCCAGGAATGGCGCTCTGAGGATGACTGTCATCTCCAGGGTGTGGAGGTTATTGCCATCAGCGTGCCAGAGAGACGCTGGTAACCCTCTCTGGATGCGAAGAGATACTCACTGCCATTTTTAGAGAGATACTCTGCCATTTTTAGTAATGAGGCCGCCTGAACCATGTCCAGTAGACGATGGGAAATGTGACTCGATTGCACGTACCTCCCTTAGTACCTGCATTCCAGAGCTTGCTGTCAGTCCCCCCAGGCACAAAAGGGGGATCCCTCCTGTGAACTGAGGTCCAAAGTGATCCATTGACAGATCAGATGTGGGCTTGGCGGGAACCTGCACCGTCCTTCTGCATCTTCTGTGCCTGAGCCATGCTCAGGCTTTACCTTTCTCTGGTTCTTGGTAGTGCTGTCCAACCCTGAGGAAGCCCACCATACCAGGGTACATGAATTCTTTCAAGAGAATCCAGGTACTGAGCGGTCTTGCAGGGGGCCGTAATTGGGAGACAAGTGCTGAAAACTGAGGGCATGCAAGCGGTGCCCATGCTGGAGAGTAGGCAAAGGGGGAGAGCGAGGCTCAGGTTCTGGCCTCTGTTCCATGGGATAGTTTGTCCCCAACGGCCAGAGGGAGCCCCCAGGCAGCAGCGCTAACAAGCCTTGGGGAGCGAAGGTGGGCGAGCACAAAAGAAACCGTGCGTAAAAGTGAAGGGTGTCCAAGGAGAGGGAGCAAAGCCACGACACTGGGAAAATTGAATCACGGCCATCCCAGAGTTTCAAGAAAGCTGAGAGGAGAAAGAGAGGCTCTAGAGTGCATTGATTTGCACTGACTTTGGGAGTTTCCTTTGTTTCTACTGAAACCAAGGACATGTTGCAGCCCCAGAGATGCGAACAAGGTGAGAAAAAACATTTCCTGGCAATGTCAAACCTCTGGGGAGATGACATGGGGTGTGCAGGACACACTGACATGCAGAATTGTTCCTCCAGGTGTGCATGGCAAGAGAAGCCCAAATGCTGCGGTCACTGAAGATTTTCAGAACTACTTCATAGCAGGCGCGGTGGCGATCTTGGGTTCTGTGCTGCTTGGGATGATGCTCTGTTGTGCAATCTATCTGTGGAGGAAGAAAAAACAGTGAGTTGGGAGTTTTTTCAGCCAAACTTGCGTGTAAGATTGTTGCTATTGTCCATGAAGCATTTACAGATAGGATATTCTGGAGTGCAGAGTTACGTATTGGCCAGATGACTGAGATTTCTGCTGTAAGATCTTTCAGGAACCTTCTGGGCTATCGGCCTTGCTTTGGAGAAAGTCAGTCTGTCCCATCTGCACCCCAACACTGCCAGTGTGTGTGTTCTGAGCACAGGAAGGGGTTTAGTCTGCAGGAGTACATATCTCTTTGGATTCATATTCTGAAGAGAGGATGGAGAGCACCTCAGGGAGCTCTCCTTGCCCACAGCTCCCATGTGCAGCCAGGTGCCCAATCCCCACGCTGTGCCCAGCACTGCCCCACACCCTCGCACACACCTGGCACCGCAGCCATGGCGGGGCCTCAACAGACTTCTCTCTCCGCAGGCGCCTCTCCGCAGCTTCGGGAGCCTGGCCTGACACCAGCAGCCACCCCTTAACTCTGGACAGCTGTCCTGCACAGCCCAGCACCCCTGAGAGCTGGGCTGAATGCCAAGACGCACTGCCTGTGGATGGAATAGCATCCCACCTGTCAGAGAGCAGCAGGGGACCAGCCTCCTCACGCCCAGGCAGCCATTCTACGCACTCCAGCACCCCTGAGAGCTGGGCTGAATGCCAAGACGCACTGCCTGTGGATGGAATAGCAGCCCACCCATCAGAGAGCAGCAGGGGACCAGCCCCCTCAAGCCCGGACAGCTGTCCTGCGCACCCCAGCACCCCTGAATGCCGGACCGAGCACCAGCAAGCTCCGTCTGTGCATGGAATGGCAGCTCACCTGCGCAGGCCCCGTGTGTGCTGGGAAGGGCACCTCCCCTGCCACAGGGGGGCAGCAAGGAACCAGCCCCCACCAGCCCGGACATCCACCCAGCCCATCAGTCTGCACCCTGTCCCTCGCCCCCACCTCAACCTCTGTATCCACCCCTGCTTCTGCCCCTTCTCCCTCCTGCTCCTGTGGCACCTTCTCCTCTTTTGACTGTTCCTTCTGTTCTTCCTCCACCTCTTCTTCATCTTGCTCCTCTTCCTTATTTTTCTCTTCTTCCTCCTTGTTCTTATTCTATGGTATTCTCTTCCTATCCTCCTCCTCCTCCTGCCATCGACCAGTTCACCCTGTTTGTCTTATTTCTTTTTCTCCTCCTCCTGTTTGTCCCCCAGTTATTCTGTCACAGGGTCATCACAACCTGGTTGGTTTGGTGCCTGAGACTCGGTCGTAGATAAAGGGATTCCCCATTTAGAAGCGAGTTTCCCTCTGCCCTTTTCTGATGTCAACATGAGAAAAACGACAGGTTTACTGTGGGGGTTTTAAAGGGTTTGTGGGTTGGAGAGAGCAGGAAAATGAGCTCATTCCACTGGGCATCCGATGGGCACCTGCCCATCTAAAGAATCATTATTTCAGTGCTGTTAGCTTTGGGTCTATAGAGCAGGTGGAAGACCTAGGCAACTTGGTGAGGTTCACACCATTCTCGTACAATTTTGTGTTGTAGTAAGGCAGAAAACCTCTGCCCTGCAGGAGAGGAAGGTGCCATTTGTTATTGCCTCCACAAATTATCCCTCAGAGGAGCAGAGGGAAAAGTGCTGCTTGATTTTATAGATGGTGCTCTGTGTGCTGCTGCACTTCCCTGTTCCGTGATGGGGTCATCACAGCCCGGTTGGCTGGATGGCTGGATCCAAAGCTTCACTTAGAAGTTCCAAGGTTTACACTTTTAAGGTTCAAAAACTCATTTTAAGGGCCCAGAGCATCACTTTTAAGCCCTATATTACTTCCCGCGCTGTGAGGGGGAAGAGGGCAGAGAACTGTAAGCCCTGTACCCCCGGTAAGTATTTACCACCTTCGGACGGGGTAAACTGGGGTCATTGCTTGTCCCGCGAAACGCTCAGGAAACGATCGTTATGGTGATGCTGCCACCCGGCGACCAAAATGCGGTACTGCAGGTGAGGGGCGGCAGATGCGCGGGGGCGCACTTTGCCATACTTGCTCCCACCGGGCGAACGCAGCAGCACACTGCATGTCAGGAGCTGCGCATGCGCATTGGTGTGCTTTTCCCCGTGCTCGCTACTGCCACCGTGTCACCAAAATGCGGCACTGCACGCCAGGTGCCACACATGCGTAGTCACGCTCTTTTCCCTTCCTTGGTGCTGCCACCGTGTGATCAACATGCGGTACTGCAGCTCACGTTCAGTGCATGTGCAGTGGCGCTGCGTCCTGCACGTTGCTGTCTGCCGGTAACGACAATGCAATACTGTGGTGCCCGTACTCTTTGTTTCTCTTTCTCCGTCTCTCTCGCTCCCTGCCGCTGTTTTTTTATGTCCTTCCACCGCCCCGCGTGGCCGTGGAGGAGCCAGTGTGAGCCAAGGGAGGAGTGGAGTGGTCACCCGGCGAGAAGGTGAGTGGGCGCCGGGCGATGGACTGGGGAGTCCCAGGCACAGCCCCGAGAAGGGCGGCGGGTTCGGCGGGGTCCGTGACGGAGGCATGGCGTGGCAGAGGCACCGTGCATCTCCAGAAGCACCTGCAGAAGGAGGGGTTCCTGCCTAATGAGAGCTACAGTAGCGGTCACTGTGGATAACAGTTGCTTGTTCTTTCCTCTCCGAGAGTCAGCACTGAAGACTCAGTTGTCGGTTCCTCTCCAGGGATGTTGACTACATCTGGCTCAGGTTT
>NW_009614529.1:0-29844 GCF_000690535.1 Cariama cristata | reverse complement strand
GCTTCTTCCAGATCAGGATTGATCATTCCGGTCCCAACAACTGAGATCTTACTTTACATACATTTTAAAGCTGAAGTCAGGTTTTGTTTCCCAAACATTTTGGGCAGAGTTCCAGTCTGTCTCTGCAGAATCCCACCATTGATAAAGTAATTTTTAAAAAAAAAATTGTATGACTCTCCTAAAGCTTGTTTATTTTATTACCAGTAGTCTTGGGATTTCTCTTTCGATGTGTGTGGTTCTTAAGATACTAACTGCTTCTCTAACTGTGTGTTTGTCAATATCCTGCCCTTTCTCTCCCTGGAGTGTAAGGAAGAAGTAGACAACGAAGTCCAAATGGGAGAACCTTTATATTGTTGCTTCCTTTGAGCATCTAACAGGTGCTATGTAGTCTCAGATGTTAGCAAGATCCTTTATACTTTCTCATGCTGGAGAGAACCTCTCCTGTTGAAACAAAAGCACTACAAATCCACCTCACGTTTGCCTTCGTGTTTCTCCTTGCCATGTGGCATACCCCAAAATAAGCAGTAATTAGCCTGTAGTTGCAATGATTTGTCTCGCTGTCAGATAGTGCTTTGCTCTGTCCTTTTGCATTTGTCACAGGCTTGTTGGGACTGGAACTGGTCTTTTGTTCTGCGTTTGCACACTGGGTTGGGACACAGGTCCTGACCGAAGGGCAAACCTGCACTGGGGTGGCCAACTGGTGCTGCCTGAGATGCATGCAGCGGGAGCAGGGTGAGGCTGGGCTGGCTCAGACTGCTGGGTGTACTCAGCTCCATCCTCCTCTAATGAAGTGCTGGGACCTCTGCAAAATTACTACTTGCTCCCAACTACCCCCTGCTCCAGAGCTGAGCCAGTCTTGGAGCTGCCTCTTGGCTTTTTTTGGGTGTTAGGAGTTTTAGTTCTCAGTCATGTGAAGACCATGATGGGTGGCTCATAAGATCAGTCTTCTACTGCAGCCCTAGCAGCAATAAATGGTGCATGAGTAATTGAATTAAATTGGCCTGTGGCATGTTTGAAGGTAAACCTCAGGTGCTATGTAGAACAGGGCCTTAGAGCTAAGTTCAGCAATGACTAGTTAAACTTGCTGAGCTTGAAAACTAAAAAGGTTAAACCTGGTAAGTTGAAGCAGACTATCTGCAATTGAGTTGCCCATATCCAAGCTCAAATAATAAACTGTTTCTCTGCCTTAAGTGTGGAGGCTTCTAAGCTCAGTTTAGTGTGACTTTGATGCTACCCTAATTTCTGCTTGTATCCTTGTTCAGAACTGCCTCATGCAGAACCTCAAAGCAGCTGTATGTTAAAGATCAAGAAACTACACATCTGTCTGCCAGGGTCCTTTTGAAGGGGTCTAATTATGGGTGAAATCAGGCCCTTTGCTTTCCTGCTCTGTGGGTTTTTTTTTTAAAATCCAGTCACCTGTTTCTTCAAAGTTCTAACCATTAGACTAGAAGTAGGTTTGGATAAGAAAACTTCTTTGGACAAGAGAAATCCTTCTCAATAAATAGGAGTTACTGCGCAGCCAAGTTCATGGCAGTAGACGAAAGAAGAGGCAAAAATAAGCCTGATTCTTACTTGAGGTCAGAGGGAGGAATCCAGGGTTTTGTTCCCACATCTTCCTGGGAGAAGAAACTGAACCCAAAGGGAATAGTTTGAGGTCTAGACCTCAAGCACTTAGAAACTCATTTGTTTGGTTTAAGCAAGGTTCTAGTTAAAACCCTTTTTGCTGTTCTAGCGTGACAAGATATATGTGATGTCTTCAACCTTTAATTTCTTTATCCTTCATCCTTTAATGCTGATGTGCTCAATGATGGGCTTTGCAGTTTTACTTCAGCCATGTCAATTCTTTATACATGTAATAGTCCAAGAACCTTTAGGTTGGGTGTTCTCGATTTCTGATGAGAGCTGAGAGGTCCAGACTGGATTCAATTGGGAACCGCATGACACAGGGAGGTGTGAAAATATCTAAATTACCTATAGGTAGGTGATTGTGGTTTGTTTGTGTTGGCACCAGCACAGGTGTAGTAATTTTGGTATCCACACTTGATTGCTTGGATATAAATATCTTTGTCTCACTGCACCATGTGCTTTTTACAGAGGCTGTGGATACCCCAAGTCTTCAGAAAGCTTAAAAATATCTTCCAATTTTTAGGCCACTCCATTTTTTTGGGAGGTGGGTGTGCATCTGGATATGTTAAACTTCATGTTGCTACTCTTCGTAAGGCATTTTGACTTGGTGGCTGAAGCTGCTGCCCACAGACCAAAACTATGGAAAGTGACTGGATGCAGAATGGCAGCAGTTTCATGACAAGATCTTGCTTTTTAAAGAAACACTTGTGTGAAGTACCTCAAGTATTCTGGAGGTACGTATGGAGGCTATGTGAATGACAACCTTTACTGAAGGTGCTTCCGGAGACCCCAGCAGAGATCAGAACCAATTTTGTGCCCACTGCAGTCACAAAATAAAGCACAACCCTTTCTATGAGAGTTTACTGTCCAAACGTGTGAGTTGCCGGATGAGTGGTGGTATCACAAACACTGCGATTGTCCTTGTTTTGCAGCACAGACACTAAACTGTGCAGGATGTTCTTTGGTAGAGCTAAATCCGAACTGGATGGTTTTGAGTCCCTGTCTGCTATAATCTCTAGCGCTTCATCCTTCCTCTCCTCACCATGAGAACAAACCAGCTAGCCCTAAAGCCAGTGGATCCTACTGGGAGCTGTAGGCAGAGTTTGGAGCTGTGAACTTTGGCAATTGGGAGTCATCTACCCGGGTTATCTGGTGGAGCACAAGATGTCAAGAAAAGGCCCAGTTGTCTGGATGCTGACTGGTACTTATTTGTCACTCTGTGCAGCCAGGGCCTTCTGCAGTGATTTGTGAATTCAATTTTACCTGTGTGCATGGACAACAGTATGTAAATCTGCCTGAGGGCTACTGTGCTAGTGCCTGGAAGTTTCAACTCCCGCACAAGGGAATTAAGCACTAAGAAAATCTAGTTCTTCAGCAGATACAGTAAATTATGCAAGTTGGTGTGCTGCCACCTTGAACAGGTTTGAGGCTGAGAGAACGCTATGGAGATAACACTTACAGTTTTCTTCTGGAAAAGATATCCAGTGAAATGACCTAAATGGGGAAAGAAAGATGAACACTGGAGATCCTGCAAAGCTGAAAAGCAACGTTATCTGCTTCTCTTAATTTGATTTAATACTGAGGGAATATACTTATTTTTCTGTGATTCTCAGGGTGGCCTTTGAAATATAAGGGTATCTGTTTTCTTCAGGTTATTGTTCCAGTGTCACATAACAAGCAATACTTATCACTTTTACTTAAAATGAGATTAGTGGCCCTGTGGTATTATAAGAGATTCCTCCCCTGTAACTTGTGATCCCTCAATGGAGGTCTCTCTGGGACTTTTCTCCTTTAATTTCCTTACTTTTGTGAACTTTGAAATTTCTAGAAGCCCCCACAGAAAGCAGTTGGCCCCTCACTGCTCTGACAGTCCTGAAAGGAGGTTAAGTGATTGTACTGGCTGTACGAGCAATGGCAGAGGTGAATATCTCCAACTCTGTACTTCTACAGCTCTTCTGAGGGTAAGAGGAATTGATGTGCAGCATGTTTAGAAATCAAGTTATTGACAATTAACAGATCATCACAGTCCAAATAGGTAGTACTTTTCCTTGGAGGAGCTTAACCAGGTCTTTCAGTGCTGGGATGAGGGTAAAAGGCTTGGCATAGAGTTATCTACTTTCTTTTGAGCATAAGGTGTGAATTTTAGAGGGGAGCAGAGGGCAGAGCAGTAAATTTTGCCACTCTGTCCTACATAAAGCACCACAGTTCAGCAGTTTTCTGTCATGCCCAAGCCATACCCTCTGAGTGGAGGTGCCAAGGACATAGTCTAAGTTGGTCAGGAGGGTAGGAGAGAGGAGGGGTGACTGCCACTATGCTGCCTGTTCCTCAGGTCTTCTAAAGTTGCTTTCAAAATAACTTTTTTCAATGAAGCAAGCAAGAAAAGGGTATGATTACAGCAAAGGGCAGTACATGTTTCATGAATACTTCTAGAGGTTCCCTAGAGTTAAGAACAGGTCTGAGCAAATGCTGGTACAGTGTGAGGCTTAGGTTCTAGTCATCTTTTCTCACTAGCCAGCTGATCTGGCTGGCCATGGGGTGGAGAGCACCCCATCCTCTCTGGGATGGTGGGAGATGGCACAGGGGTTCCCGCTCCATGCGTGCCAGGAGCTGCTGCAGTTCTTAGGTGTGTTTGTGGGATCACGCTGGAGTTACAGCTCGCGGAGCACAGGCGTAGCTTGGATGGTGACAAGCTGTGTGCGTAGGGGGGAAAGAAAAACAACAAGGGTTGCTACAGGAGGAGGAAAAAAGCTCTATTCTTTCGTATCACTTACAAAATAATTGCCTCTCAACATGAGTTGCTTTCAAATCCAAACTGAAAATAAAACTGGGGTTTGTCTTTTTCTCTTGCTATTTCTGCCACCTCCATGATTTGTAGGAGGCACTTTAAAAAGGCTCACATTAGTGTTCTTGTATGACTTTTTTGCCCCCTGTTGTGACAATTCCTCAAGATAATGACTTGTCTGTGACGTTCGGAGTGACTTCTTTGAGGTTAGCACAAAAATGTTTTATCGTTGTGGAAAGTGAGCTCAGTGTCTGGAGTAATACAATCGGGGAAGTTCTCTCTTGTTCAGAGACTAAATTTTACCTAGCCTTAGGCTGTCGTCTTTCAAATCTGTCCTTTAGGACTAAGTTACCAATTAAATAATTCCCTTCTTCCCGCTATCTGGACCAGAAGAACAATCTGCACCAGGTATTGCCATCTCTTCAGTGCAAAAAAAAAAGTGTGGGCAAAATCGTTGGTCAGGTTGACAGGTGCTGTGAAGAGAAAAAGCTGAACCCAAACTGCTGTGCTGCATTTTGATGCGAAGCACAACAGAAATTGGGCAGTGTCATAGGGCACGCACTGTGTCTCTAGGCCTGAACTTGTTGGTTTGTTTGTTTTACTTTTGAGGGCTTTAAACCAACCCTGGAGAGATGTAGCCCCTTGCCTTTGGATGACCCATAAAGCTGAATCTTGGCTGCATGCCTGGAGCGGGAGCAAAGCTAAAGGTGCTTGATGTTACACACTGCAACTCCAGGCTTCGGTGGTTCTGTGAGGATGCCAGATTAATAACTTTACCAGGTGTGGTCTCTTAATCAGCAGTCGGATCACAGATTTACTGTGAGATACTGAGGGCTGTTTTGTGGGCAGTTGCCTGGAGCTACTTTTTAACCGGCCTGCATTGTTGGGTTAGGGTCAGCTTGGAAAGTCTCCGATTTCTGTCTTCCTCCAATACTATTGTGGTAGCAACAAAGATGAGGGTGTAACAAAAGCAAATCAGAAGGTTTGATTGCTTCTGGTCATCAGTATTCTTTCTAACTCGGGGGTCCTGTTGCTTTGGAGTTGCTTTGCAGACCTTTGAATCTGAGAAATTTCTGAAATCACTGGCTTGTATCTTCATTTCTGGGCTACTCTTCCTTTCTGTGGAGACATGCAAATAGCTGCCTTATGCTTTAAAAGAAAGGAGGATAGCAAGGAAGCAAAGTGGTTTATGTGTATGAGAAAGTAATCTTGTGGTGCCTGCAAGTTGTAATTTAAGAAAAAGGAAAGCTCAGTATTTGTAACCACTGATATTTAAATTGGTGGTAGCCTAATTTTTGTAATTGGCTTTAAATACATGGTAAACTTGGGCCAAAATAATTTCTGCAACTTTATTAACCTCAGAGTAGTTACCAGGAGATGCTCTGGCCTACTTTTTGGCCATTGTATCTTAATTTTTAACTTGTCTGTGTTGTTGTTTGTAAAGGAGAAATAGATTCCGTTTGTGTTATTCTGTGGAAGAAGGAAGTTTTCAGGAACTCAGTGGCCTCTATCTCAGGAAACAGATATGTGGAAATCCGGGTTTCGTTTTAAATGGGACAATTGGTTTTTTCCCTTTGCAAACAGTGGCTCTCAGGCTGCCGTAGGTAGAGATCGGCTTAGTCAAAGGCAATTTAAGAGGCAAGCAGTTGAGCCAGCAGCTTTGACAAGGAGCTGCCAACCCCAAGAACATTCTCCAGATCTACTTGAGAAGCAAAAAAAAAATCTAGCACCCAAAACAGAGAAACAAAAACCCTAGTGGAAAATTCAACATGAAATTAAATAACACCAGCTGTGGATCAATACCATATGCAAAGAGGGAAGGCTTCATGTAAAGCCAAGTGCCTTTGTGTTGGTGCAGAACAGAGCTGTTGACCTGCCGGCTGCTGCTGATCAGAAGGCTGCCTTCAGTCCTGGAGAGTCTCTGTGAAAGCTGTGTGCCTTTTCCATGTGCTTGGTGCTCAATTAATAAAAAAAGCTGGTGGATGATATACATTATTGATATGGCTTCTCCCTATCCATGTGACTCTTCGTAAGTAGACAGAGAATGAAGGCAGTTTGTTGCAGGGCATGTTTGCTCTGGCTCAGCATGGTGTTAGCCATTGCTATCTGAATTGTGGTAACTTGGAGGGTAGGCCAAGGGCTCTGATGTGATGTCCTTTGTAAGATCCATTTAGTCTCAAGAAGAGATTAAGATTTTGTCAAAATGCCCAATTGTTAAGATTTTGTCAAAAAATAAGCTATTTCCCCAGTCCCAAGGGAACGGTTGGTAGCTGTCGAGGAACTCGTAGCTGACTTTCCAAGGAGAGTCTGTTGGTTTGTTGAACTTCAAGACAAAATTAGGATATTTCCATATCTGAGCTGTAGTCTACCAGTAGTAAGTCATTCTTCAGAGTATCTTAATTATCTATAATTCATAATAGATTGTAACATATAAGGATCTCTAATGGCTTTGGTTAGCCAGTTGTGAAATAGAGTTGATTCTCATGGGGAACGTTGGGAGCTAGAATCCACTTTGTTTACTGGCACAGCAAGAGCAAGCAGGGGCGAGAAGTGAAGTGATAACTGTGTGATGGCATAATTAAAGCTGTACATCAGTGGTGGTTGACTACTAAGTCATCAGAAGAGATTTTGGAGTAAGCATGGGGAAACAGAACCATTTTCATTCTTATCGGCTTATATCACTTATGAGTAAATGACCTTTCCAAAAGAAGATGAATAAATGTCTTGAAAACACTTTGTGGTTTCTTTGATTCCAAATATAAAAATGCTTAGAGGATAATGAGAATTTCCATGATTTACATGACCAGACGATTTTTTTCAAGGAGAGTTGGGTTTTGTCACACTTCATCGCATTATCTTCGGAATATATGTTGGGCTTTGACGGGCTTTCTGTTAGTATCTTCAGAGGTCAGAGCTCTCATAATTCAGAGGGTAGAAATACTTCAAAAGATATGAAAGATGGCCTTAAAGCAAAGGCAGTGGATCGATGCTGAAGTGGCAAGGGGTTCATTTCTGAGTGCTTGCAGAATGTCAGATTAACATGGTGTGCGAAGGGACACTACTTCACCATTCACAGAGTCAGGATAATGCGTATTTCCATTTTCTGTCTCTTCTCTTTACATTGTGGTTTTGAGCAGTTATTTGTCTCTTCACCTGTGTTTTTGTAACTGCTGCTACAAATAGGGTCCTGATCCTATCTATTGCTTCTGGTATTGCTACAGTATTCTGCTTTTGAATTAGAGCGCAAGATCTTCGGTCTGATTAAATCTGATGGGAAGCTTTTCCAGCTTTCTCAAGACACTTCTCATTCTTGAACCCGGTTCATATATGGACACATTTCTTGACATGCAACTACTGGTGGGCAAAACGTGAAAGTTGCATAATGAGGAAGTTTGGATACTTTTTGCCAAAAGGACTCTTTTTGATCTCTGTATGCCAAGTGTATCTTAGAATTTCACTGCTTATAGCTATTAATAATAAATTAATGAGTAATTAAAACTTATTAGGAAAAAACATGGAGTTTTAGCCTTTGGAAAAATGTAGTGCTCGTTTTACTTGTTGCTGGAGTGGAACATGTATAAATGTGAAGGGTCTGATTCCCTACTTCATTGCATCACTGCTAACCTGATGAAACTGCTTTGATTCCAAATCTACAGGTGAGTGTAAGATTGGTGAAACAAAGTGGATAAAATGGCCAGTGAATTTCAATGTATTTATGTTGGTTTTGTAGTGTGTTTACTGTAGAAGAAGGAATTGTAGGAGCTGAATGTGTGATCTCTTAACTAGTTTATTCAAACTTTCTATTGCAAGAATGTTTTGGAAACATTTTCTGAGATATAAACCCACTTTTATTTCCTGACGGACCTTTTTTTGGTTTGGAAGGGAGAGAATGCACTTGAGGTAGTAGTGTTGTCTTTACTGTACGTGAACTTCCATGAAGGTTTGCTTGAGTGATAACTGTTAAAATTGTTTTTTTCACACTTTTTCATACCCATTGCCCCTTCCTACAAACATTTTGGCAAGTAAATGGCTTTGGACTCAGGCATACTCCAAGTTCTTCACGTGTATAGATGTTTGCAGGACCCAGAGTAATATTTATTCCCAGACTGAGTGCATTTGACAAGTCTCAGTGGGATACTGTTTGGCAACAGAGCTGTCAATCTCCAAGAATCCAAAAAATCCAAGAGTGAAAGGGAGGAGAATTACCTTAGGCCCAAGTATATTAAAAAAACCCAAACTATCACCTAAATCTGTATCCTTCGAGAGCATCTTCTTGGCTGTGTTTTTTTCCTATGTGGGTGTTAGCCTGTCTCTCCTGAAGAAAAAAGTTCTTGTCCGGACTTCTTGCAGGCTTTGTTAATCTTGTACAGTGTGTTTTTAGTTGAAGTTAGGGTTGATGGTTAGATGAGAAATGCTATGCTGTCCTTTCTGCTGTTTGCAAGACAGGAATTGGTCTTGCAAAGGGAGAGGGCATTTCCATGAATGACAAACTACTTAAGGCTTCCTGCCTGCCCCATTCTGTCTCTTCTGGATGTGCCCAGATTCTTCATCTGCCTGACCCTCAGGTGCATCTGTGCTGGGAGCTGGAAGGGGTCAGCCGAGGCCGCTCAGTGGGAGCTGGGGTGTGGGTCTGCGTCCGGCCGTGCAGCTCGCCGACCAACACGCAAATCTCTTCCTCTGCAAGCTCTCCACTTGCATCTTGATCTCTTATCTCTAATTCTTTATTGCCCATCCCAAGTGCTTAAAAAACATGAGTCAAGAACCAGAAGCTAAGCAATTGTCTTATGAAAAAATGAGGTTTGTGAGAAGGAGAACCTCTTATAAATTTGTCTTGTGACTTTTAGGTCTTTAGGATTGACCTTTTCCAGATTCTCTGAAAAATTAAAGCTAGAAACTCACAGTATAGAAATTAAAGATTTTTACTTGTTCATATAGCTCCAGGGTTGTTTTTAAAGAATACTAAATATTGTAAAAGCTGTAATTAAATCTTAGTTACTAACTCTATTTATCCCCTCACCCCAAAACCCCCTGGATGCTCCGAAATAGATAACCGTGTTTTTGCCGAATATTTACAATAATCTTCCTCACAACTCGGATCTCTTCTTTGGTTGCCTCTGAATAAGACCTAAAGAGCATATTTCCACTAGACTGAAGAACATCGCATTGGCTGGAGAAACTGCCAGATGTAATGTATCAATCAAGGCAAGGTGAAATGATCAGAAGTGTTCTGTGATGGCAAAATACATCCTTTCAGTTCATTTAATGAACGGTGCCTTACCTTTTAAGTAACCATAAATATAATCTCACTTTAAAAAGCTATTCTCATGGTATGCAGTGCTTTTTAATTTAAAAAAAAACCTAGAGATAATCATGTATAAGTTATGCTGACAAATAAGGATACATATATGCATGCATACATATATGTGTGTACACACAGGTTTTTATTTCAATGTAAAAATAAGGGTCGTGCAACATGGTAATATACTTGTTCCAATTGCAAAATGAATTACTGCTGGATTCTGTTTCCTTAAAAAGGCTGAAATGCAGAATGAACCTTCCAGCCCAGATTTCCCCAAACAAATCCCCACAAGTAGAAAACTCTAACAAGTAATATCGATTGTGTTCTTAAATGCTAGCTTGATAAACACATGTATAACTGCTTTGACTTGCTTTGATAATTTTATTCATATAGCTAAGAGTATGCCATAATTTGCTGAACTGAAATTGCTACATCTTTGGTTTTGGTAAGGCCATTTCCACCTCTGCTAATGGAATAAAAAGGGTGTCAGCACAGTTCGAAGTGTCTTCTGATCACAGTGGAGAGTAGTGAAGGACGGTGGAAGAGGCAGGGGAAATTCCAGATCATATTTTGCTGCTTGTATGCAGAATCGGTAGCTCTGGGAACCCTATTTCATTTGAGGTTATGTTTGAAAGCATTTCCCATACGTGTCTATTGTCACGTACAAGGCCTGTTTCTACCTGAGTTACAGTCAAAAACAAATTTGCTTGACTTGAATGAAAACCAGTCTTTGGATTCTACTTTACAAATTAACATCTTGAGTATGTGATTTAGAAAATTATTAACTTTCTAAGCACCTTTTGTGGAAGCAAATGCTCAGACTGGTAGAGGTGAGTTATTAAAAAACAAGCCTCACACCTTTCAAAATACAGGATTCTCTTAAAAATCTCTTGTAACATAAAAAATACCCCCTTTTTTAAATAAAGGTTACAAAAAGGGAAATTAGTGTGGCAACAGTGCATGGAAAAATCAGTCTTTGTGTAGGTCCTGTTTCCAGGGTACTCCTGTGCTAATTGCATGCTTCATGATGATTTTTGCATGATTTCTGTATGATCTTTTTACAAAACGCAATATTCTAGGCAGCTGGCATGGCCTATGTTTAATCAACGTTTACTAATTTATTTTGGAAAGGACAGAAACAATGTTATGAGAGTTGCCTGGAGAGAAATAATTCTACTTTGCTTGTTCATCAGCACAATTTGCCTAACCTCCTTTTCTTGATTTCCTTAATACAAGTTAGATCTTTCTTAAGTGGTGATTTGTAAGTCACTTGTGGTTCACAGGTTTGGTATTTCACTTCGAAACTGGGAAGCCAAGTATTGGTTCCTGAGAGGAGTTTTGGTTTTTGTGCGTGTAAGCATGAAACTCAGATATACCTGATAGAAAACATGTTACTTAAAATAACCAGCAGGATATGAATACTATTTAATGGATGACTGTGCCAAAATCTAGAATACATATTAGTAGAAATTAAATTGTATGGGGCAAATTAACTGGGGGATTTGGGGGAGGAAAAAAGCCAGCAGTCAGCTGAAAAATGATAGGTTTATACTGCAGGGTTTTTTTTAGTTATAGAAACAGCAATGAATTTCTCAGTTACCTCCTTTATATGCAGCTAAAGAATATACTACTGTGATTTTTTAACAGCAGTCTTCAAGTTAAATCTGATCACTGGAGTTCTGCTAGGGAATTACTTTGGTATCTAAATTAGTGCGTGTAAATTATGCATGCATGAGCACAAGAAATTATTTTGTGTTCACAACAGCCAATTGTACACTCAGACAAATGTTTGCATGCCTAGTCACCCATTTGGAATCGGGCCCAAACTAAATTAGAATTAATACCATGGGCTAGTTCCAGGATTTAGCTCTGAAGTCTATAATGATGTCATATACATTGAAAATACCCACCTCTGCAGACTGCATTCTGCAGAGGCTGTTCTAGCTGCAAACCTGTAGCTGCAACAATCGCGTGCCATCGGGCGAACAGGGACGTTGGAGATAAGGGGCTGGTATGTGGGGTAGAGCTGTCAGCGACGCAAATTCGGGGCCTGTGTAATGTGCAGAAACAGGCTAGGCTGTGTCAGAGGCACTAGATAGCGCTGCCCTGAGCACCTCTCTTTTTTTCAAGCTCCTCCACTCCATGCTGCTTGAGCAATGGCTGTACAAATGAGGAGATGGATTATTGCCAGGAGTCAGCTGCTTCAGTTCAAACCCCCTGAGATGATAGCATGCACTTTAAGAGTAATAATAGCTGCCAGCCATCGCGGGCCCCAGGGGATGGGATCTTGATGTGCTGCATGACATTCAACAAGTGTGCCTGATGGCTTGTGTCAAGTCAAATGGCCAGGCTTGAAGCGCAGTGCTGGAGGGAGAGGGGGTAAAAAAACCCTATCTCCTGATTTAAAATGGATATTGCATCAGTTTCATGCTTAGCATCTTCTGCAGCTTGACACCCCAGACTGTCTGGTGGACAAGGGTTTGGACAGTTTTTCATCTCCTGCCCCATCCCTCCATGCTCCCTCTCTGCACAGCGACTGCTACAGAAGCTGGGCTCTTATGAGTGCCCAATGTAGTGCTGTCTGCCAGCCCCTGTTCCCACTAATGTTATCTGTCCCTTAATGGATCCACGTCAATGGCCTGTGCCCTTCAAGGGTTATGTACTGGGCTCTCTGAAGTGGTGAGGCCAGGCTGAGACTAAGACAGCACCCAAGCATGGTCTCCTATCAAGGAACAACCTGCAGAATCCTGTCTCTGGCCCTGCTGTTTGTGGTCAGACCAATGATGTGGTCTCTAGAGATGGAGCTAGTCTTAGTTTTAACAAATCTCATGGTTAGGCTCAGACTAGACTACACAAGACAGTGGTGTAATTTTATTTTCTATTACTGGAAGACAGTTCCAACTGTGCCTTTGCATCGAACCACGTGCAATTTCAGAGGTTTTTAATGTCAGAAGAGGAAAGAGCACCCTTACTGTACCAAATCATCATTTCAGGACAGCCAAGGAGTACCAAGAGGGTAGAAGAATACACCAAAACAAGGAAATGATCACGTGTCATAAGTTGTATTAAGAAAGAGGGGATTAACTCCTTGTTTTGAATGGAAGGAATGAGAATTGTGCATCTGACTTTTTTATTGTGTGCTAAGTAACATTCTTCAGGGTCAGATGACTCTCTGGTGTGAAATCTTGGCATCAGATGGAATACTGATCCTTTCATCTTAGCCACTAGTGTAACCCAAAAATGAGTATACCGGAGGGTTTTTAATCAGAATGTTTAAATAAGATGGTGGTTCATATATTATCTTCACTTGTAAATAAGTCAAAGTATTGTATGCCTATCCAGTAAAAATATTGTAATAGTAGTATGTTGTTTAAACTATAGACATAGTCATATCTGTGTGATGAGAGAGATACCAGATGGCTTGTTTGTTGCCCACCATTTTCTTTTGGGTAGTGGAGGAGTCTCATTTTCAAGGTAATAGAACAATACTATAAAAGAGTAGGGTGTTTAACAGGGGTTTCAAACTTGTGTTTTTGAAATCATGTCTATGCAACTGAGGTGGAATGATTAGAGGCATAGGCTGAGGAAAGCAGAGAGAAGATACCGCAGCAGGAAAAGGAATCTTTGGAGCCTTTTTTTTGAAATCATGTCTATGCAACTGAGGTGGAATGATTAGAGGCATAGGCTGAGGAAAGCAGAGAGAGAAGATACTGCAGCAGGAAAAGGAATCTTGGGAGCCTTTGTAAGCACCAAGTGTAGAGAGCAGGGGCGTGAGCAGGGAGAAGCTGTACATGTAAGTACATGTGCCTTTTAAGATCAAACTAGATAGAAAACCAGTGACAGAAAACACTCTTGTAATGATAAAGGGATGTTTCTTTAGGACAGCAATCACTGGACACACACATACAAAATTGTCTTCAAGTTCAATACTTAATCTTCCTTTATTCTTAAGGGGAACTGCTTCATCTGGAGTGGGAGTTTCACCTGGCAGTGGTGGTGTTTAGGAACTGGTAAGAATTTCTTCTTTCTTACTAGTTGCAGAGTTTTCCTCTCTGAAAAGATGCATTTTACTTTTTTCTGCTTTGCGTCAGTGTTTTAGGTTGCTCTAAGGCTGTCATCTGTGAAGAGACAGAAATGAATACTCTTGAAATCCTCAGCTGAACTATGGCCAGTTCAGGGACCTTGGTGAACTCTGAGAACCTATAGTCCACAAATGTTAGATCAACTATAAGTTTATAAGAAAATCTCACTGGCTTCCTCATGGCACTGCAGCTGTTTTATATATGGAAGTGATCTTAAGCAGGTCCAGGGAAAGCAGAAGAGGAAATCAATCTGTTCCTCTGCAAAAAACCCCTAACTTCATTACATATTTGCTTATCATTTTGGGTAAGACAGCCCTTTAAATTCTCAGGGTTACAGAAATGATGAAATATAGTCAAGTAAGTAACTGCTGCTTTGGAAGAGATGATACTCAGAAGTTATTTTGACTTAGCCCCTTGTTCCTAGTCCAGTATGGAAGGCAGAGGTAGAAGCATTCTGTTACTCCTATCTGATACCTATTTTTGAGAGAGTTTGTCACTTAATTTCAATTTTTAAAAGAAAGTCAACTACTTTCACACTTATGGAAGACCTCGCTTTGATTTTTCTTTTTAAATGAATTTAATCTGCTGCTCCTCTTTACAGGGTAAAAAGGTGAAGCAAGGTGTGATTAATGAGGCCAATGTTTCACCCTAGAAGATAATAGCAAATTATAATCAACTTCAGGAGTACAGGAATTTCACTCTATTTCCTAGGTCGTCTTAAAAATAAAAGGACGTAATCAATTGCAAGTAACTGTTTTTTTTGTCCAGGTCATGTATTGAAGACAGTATGAGATACTTCAAGAGAAGATGGAGCATTGCTGGTCTGACCCTGTTTGGATGGGAATTAAGTGGCCCATTTTTAAAAACATTTCATCTTGCTCTCTCTATTTAGAAGATGGTGCATGGCAAGCAGTGGGGAGTTAGCAGTCTAGGTAGGACATACTGGGCTGTTGTCCCTGTGGGCAGGTTTCTATGAAGATATGTCGTGGTTTGTTTTTTTTCCTGTGTTGAGTGTGTCCTGCTCTTCTCAATGTGTCCTCCTCAAGTCTGTCTGCTTGAGAAATAGTGCTTGACTACTTTAGTGGCATTTTATAAAGCCCAGTGTCATCTTTTATCTGCCTGATTGATTATCCTATTTGTCGCTTTTACGGAGTATAAAAATCTCTTTTCCTTATAGCCACCTTGAAATACTGTGGAAGTGGACGAATAACTAGCGATTACTAGTATCCAGTAATGGTTGTGGCTTGGCATTTTTATCTGTGTAGAAAACTCCAGCTTGTCTAGATATTTAGCTTGCTTGTGACTTCAACGATTCTACTTTTTGGGTTCCCGAAAACATGCCTGTTGAGGCTTGGTGCAGGTGCTCCCCGAGAGGTTTTATGCAGAGCAAGCTGGAGCCAACAGGTTAGCCAAAATAATGCTTCTGGTTTGGGAGTGTGTTTTCCAAGGAGGGGAAAAAAAATATTTTCAATCTCTTCCTTTCTATATCTTCTATTAACAACTTGGTCTGTGAATATTGCTTTGAAGAAGTGAATGGTGCAATTCTAAATACGACTCGCTGAGATGCTGTTGTGTTAACCTTTGCTGGCGTGCTTATGGGAAAGCAAGTGAAAGTCTGGTGTATCACAGTCTGGCCTAGAGCTTGCAAAATCCTTTTATATAGTGGATCCACCTCTCAAACTTCTCTTTACTGTAACTTCCATGTTTAGTAAGCTCTCCAAACCCAGCATTTAATAAGGTAATAAATTTATGACTCTGGCATAGATAGTGCCAGTTTGTTGTTTTATAGCCTGTGGTTATATCTGTAGTGAAAAGAGGATGAAAGTGAGGTGCAGGGTAATTCTGTTGAAATAATAAGGGTGCTGAACCTCCTCTGCCCGCATAGCAGTTAGGAGGGTTAGTGTCGTAGCAATGTAGCCTTAAGATTTCCAGTGGTGGTTTAGAAACAGGAGTAAAAGAGTGTGGTGTTTTTTACAGTAGAAGCTTGTTATTGCTGGGCTTGCTGCTTGCTTTTTTCTCTTTTTGCCAATTAAATGTAAGTTGTAGTTTGTAGATACTGATCATTGTGCTAAGCAATGGGGGAAGATGCTGCTGGTGCTGCTAACAGATAGTTGGATGTTTGTGTCACAACTCATCAGATATGGTAAGGGGATGCCAGCTCCAGAGAGGTCCAGCAGCAATTTGAAGCATGCTGCTTTGCAGACACAGGCTTTAGGGGTTTGTTGTGGTCAGAGGAGGGTAATGGCATTTAGGTAGTGCTAAATACAGTTTTCTGTCTTGTGCCTTTTCCCGCTGTAGGTCTAATAGCTTTAACATCCTGCTTGAATACAAAATACCACAATAGTGTACTGCATGACTGGTGTGTGCTGTTTGTTCAACTCTTCTCTATTCCCTTGTGTCTGCACTAGCAAAGGGTGCTTCTAGATAGACTCTGAAATTGCCTTTGAGTGCGGAGTTACGGAGACAGGATAAGGGATGCAAGTGCTGACTCTTCATGTGTGCCTTTTTCTTTAGGAGACGGGTCTGGTTTCCCTGTGCTTGATGTTTACAGATCATTCAGTGCTAAACTTCATTTGGTAAGCATTAACTCAGCTGCGTATGTTTAGTATTCCGCTGATCCTTTAGGACCACAATTCGGATCCAAGTTCATTTCACAAGTGGCTGATTGACTGTGTTAAACTGTTTTTCTACTTAAGTCAGTGTACTGCCAAGTATCCACATCACTAGGAAAATCACGATTGTCAGGGAGAGACTGAAGACTTGAAGCCAGTCCCTTCAACCAGTTGTTAATTATAGTATCTTGGAGCCAGTGAAGCGGTGAGAAATTGCTCCATCTGAAGATGTGGTGGTGTACACAGTTCTACCTCGCGAAGCAAAATGTTTTCTACTCGGGGCAGAGCTGTAGGAGGAGTTCGGCAGCTGCTGTTCCTGCAACTGTCCCAAAACTTGCGGAAGTCTCTTGTGCCCAGTGGTTGAACTGCTGGTGCCTGTCATCAGCATGACATTTACTTCTTCAGAAAAAAGTGGAACAAGTAATTAAAAATATCTATGGACCACTTCTCCTGGAAAATGTCCTTGCTAACCAAAATGTTGGGTAGAAATGGCCACGTGCATCATTTCACCACGTATGAGAAGGGGATAACTAATGATGCTGCAGAAACATCCACCCTAAGACCTTTCCTATTGGTGCAATAATACCAACTTGCTTTAGATTTCATTGCGTGCTGTCAGTAGTCGTAGTGTTACATATACAGGTGAGGAGTTAGGTGAATAGCCTGACAAAATCCAGAGGAGGAAGGAGAGGTTGCTGAGAAGCCTAGTTTCCCAGAGGCTTGTCAAAGCAAAAAGGATTTTGTGCTCTTTCAGAATTTGATTCCTTCTTTGAAGATAAGCAGTGATGCTGGAAATAAATTGACTGGTTGAGATGGGCTCTGCTGGAGAAGATTTCTGGAGCCCTCCAACTCGTCGTTGTCCAGCATTTCATTCCCTGGTGCGTCAGTTACTGCAATATCCCCTTGTAGGAATGGATGTGCCTCACTTTGTATCTATCCACAGTGCTGCTGGAAGCATCCTATACCTACAGAGCATGTTCCACCAACTCTGTTTTCTCTCTCTGCCCCCTTTTTGCTTTGTTGGTTCCTGTTTCTGCAGAACATATCAAACAGCTGCTCGTCTTCGGAGGATTTCATAAGCTCTAGACACCCACCCTGCCATCTTTCCTTCCACACCAAGAGTTCAGCACTGCTGTTGGTCAGCCTTCGTTGCCAACATCCCTGGAACGTTTACCCTCCTCTTTCAGTTAAATCTTCTTAGGGCTCTGCCTTGCTGTCCTTCCAGCTTGTCAGGCAAAGGAAATACTGTATCATCCTGTTTCCCTCTTAAAACTCCTCCTTTCTGCTATGTCTATAGAAAATCTGACAAACAGTTGGGATCTCTCCTGAGACCACAGCTTACGAAGCTACTAAATACTCACATTTTCTCTTCAGTCTCTGTTCATCTCAAGGCCTTGGTGGGCACATGTTTGAGATGTCACCTTGTTGGGGAGAGAAATCATGGGTTTTGTCCTATGCTCATATGTCTCCTTGCTTCATGGGGGGGTCTTGGTTCAGGACCTAGGTTCTGAACTTCCTCTTAATGTTTATCGGCATTTAATCACAGAATGGTTTGTGTTGGAAGGGACCTTTAAAGATTATATAGTCCAACTCCCAAATAATATCGTTTATAATAGAGCATTTAGAATAATGTCAGCTATTTGCTGTTAATATTACTACCCAGTGCCTTCCAAGACTGGGCTGCAAATTGAGAACAATGTGATAGATTTGCAGATTAGCGAATGGAAGATCTCGCCTGAAAATGGCACAAAGATGTTGCTATCTTCTTAATTTGCCTTTGGTGTAAAACAATCAGATTTCATTTTATATTAATATGTACAGATTTTGTGCCTTTATTTGAAAAAGCTACAGTGCTTTCCACAACAGATGTAACTCTGATTTTGAGCCAGATTTCAAGGCAACCGAGGTTTGTCTCTGGGCAATTAAAATCCTCAATTAACATATTAATAATTTTTCTAATGACATTACATTCTTTTTCTTTTTGTCTGCTGAAGGGAAAAGAAACTGTCTAATTTGTGTACTGGTTTGTGAGATATTTAGCTAATTTACACATGAGAATTTGTTAGCATTTGTCTTGCAGTCACAGAACCGAGTGTTTAGGGGATTTTATATATTTCCTGCTGTAGCAAAGTGTGTTAAAATAGTGACTTCAGCTAACAGGTGTAACTAGCAAAATTGAATAACAGGAGTTTTTTTAAATGTTTTCATTTGTTGAGATGGAAGGAACAAACACTTGTAGCATAAATAACCAGTACTACCTTTCTTTGATCTTTATAGAAACCAAAAAAACCTTTCAAATATCAATCCGTGCAGGTTAAAAAAAAGCCATTCGGATCTCTTCAATGTCATTCTGATCCCTTCAATGCAAAGGCAATACATAAACCATGCAGCAGTTAATTAAGAGCATATTGGGGCTGATGCTGGCAGGGGTGAATGAAGAAGGGAGTGACAGAAGAACAGAAAAGCCTATCTGCAGGAAAAACATATCTGTTTTTCTGTTATTGTTAACAGGATCGTTTATCGACAGAAGCTCATGTTAGCATGGCTGGGTGAGGTGCTCCATCTCAGTCTGGAGTGGTGGCTGGGTACTTGGGCAGCTCTGCGCTGTCAGATCTGGCCCCTCTGCAAGCGGTGTCCTACTGGAGCACAGGTATTTGCTGTCTCTACAGACAAACTGTTGACCACTGAATCAATTAATTTTTCGGCCTTGGATGGATTTTTCTTGCAAAACTGAGCTATTGCTAACCAGTACTGCGTATCACCACTGGAGATCTGTTGGGCTAATTACTGTACAGACTACCTGAAGGCACTGAACAGTCCGTGGGCTAAGAGCAAGGGATACAGAAAGCATGGGCGGCAGCAGCAGGAGGCAAGGATACAGTAGAAATGTAACCACATACAAGTAGATGTGTGCACGTGTGTGTAGACATGTAACACAGGTATCGATTTTAGCTGTTTGCATGCCAACTTTACCATCATCAGGGTGTAATTTTTTAATTTCCTAAACAGTTACTGCAAAAAGTGGTTTTGAGTGGGGATTTGAAGCAAGTTGGCAGGTACCAGCAGGATCTGAGTTGTAGGATTGTTTCAGGTAGGGCATGGCATCCATAAAGATGATGTTAATATACTCAAATGATAAGGAGAAAAACCAGAAGGTACTCAGACACTGCTTAAGAGGCAGGATGGGGAGGTCAGGCATCAGCTACAGAGACTAGCAATGCCTCTGTGGGGAGAGGGACAAACCAGAAGGAAATTAAAAGTGGAGGAGAAGGGGAGGTGGAATAATAGCAGGAAGGAGATAAGAAATGTGAAGGGAGAGGGGTTGAGACACAGCTGGGCTTGTCAGAGCTGGATAGCAAACAAGAAACCTTAATGTTAAATGATGGGTGGTGAAAAGAGAAGGTGTTAGAAGAGGTGAGAGAGAAAAACAGAAATCAGGGAGGCAGTAAGCATCAATTGAATCAACTTGAGTTCACTGGTGTTTTCAGAAGGAGAAATAGGTTTGGAAAAACTCCACTGCTGAGTGGACACTCCTCTCTATTTTTCACTTTTCTCCTGGATCATGATAATCTTGTACGGAGAGCTCAGAAGAAACCACTCATCTTCTGTGGATGCAGGGCTGGTTTTGTTAAAAAACTGTTCTTCCTAGCCAGGAAATGAATGGGTACTCAACCTGTGAGTAGTCTTGACACAAACAGCACAACTCCTGTGTTCTTCAGGCTGTTCCTCTCACCTCTTTATCATACAGGTTTGAAACATGGTACTACTGATTTTCCTGGCCCTTGCAGATGATGTGTTTGTCTGTGCATTTATTGAAATAAGTGCTTTTTAGACTTTTATTGCAATAGCAACTGGCAGAGCCCAGTGACAGACAGAGAAGGAGAGGCCAAATACTGGTACGAGTGCCACATGAAAACAGAACAAAAGTGCCAGGAAATGTTCAATCTAAATGTAAAGACAGGAGTTCATAGGTGACCAGATAGACAACAAAGAAGTCTGGAAAACAGTGTTCCTCAGAGCAATGATAGTCTGTCTGATCACAGGCTCTCCAATTTACCTGAAGTGCACTTCAACCGTAATTACATTTCTGAAGCACTTCATTTAACATAAATGTACCCCTGAGTAAATCTATTCATGTGTAAGATAGCACTTTTCCTATCTATTGCTAGGAAAGTTTGAACACATCCAGGCACACGTGCCACTTGTCCTGGAGCAGGGGTGTAAATACAGCGTAGGTGGGGAGAGCCCCGGCTGCAGCGTGGCACTGGAGCTCCGCTGCCCCGTGGGACCATCGTGGCCGGATGGGGTGATGGCAGCTGGGGCTTCTGTCAGGCTTGCTATATAAACCCTGAGCGATGTTCTTGATGGATTAAATGTGTGAAGGCATTGCAACGCATCCTATCACTGTACAAAAAATGCTTTCTGTGACTCGGTGTAGGTTTTGTGTGATGTGTGAGCCAGGCAGTTTAGGTCGATGGGTACATCAGTTCATTTTGGCTTCCTAGTCACAAACTAAGTGACCTGAGATCTGTAATGCTGAGATGCTTTGGGGAGGGAGGGAGGAGAAAATTTATTGCAACACCTTGAGGTTGTGTTGTCCGTTGCAGCCACGCTGAGCACAGCAGAAGGCAGGGGGGTGTGGGTCTGGGAGCTCTTCCTTGCTCCAGAGTTTTGCTTGGGTTGCGCTGCATCCCTGGTCTGTGTAACCTAGTGGTACGGGGTGGGTGCCTTTGGAGGTAGGAGTGGAACTGTGGGTTTTTCACGTTGCCTATGGAGAATGAAACTTTCTGTCTATGAAAGCTGCATTAGAATTGGATTAGGAAGACACTTCTGCTTTTATCCCAAATCACTAACAGCAGAGATGTTAAGGAAAATACTGTAATATATTACTTTTTGCTATGGGTAAAGCTATTAAGTCTAACACTAGCTTCTGTGTGGCTGAAGAAAATTCATGGTGACTGTGGTTGAGAAGTGGTTTTACTGTCCTGCTTATTTGGAAGAGTTTGTTGTGTGCGCTGGTAACAGACAGCTGAAAAAAGTGTGCGTGTGGATTAACTTCCCGGAGATTGTCTTTAAAGATAATGTGGCTCTTTGCCCAACTTTGGGATTGCTCTGCTTTATGTCCAGTGTAAATATGCTTTTTTAATAAAAGCAAAGGGCCACCAGACTATAGGCAGTTGGTAAATCTGGGACTAAAAAGGACTATGTCCGTGAGATTTAGTGCCTTTTGAAAGGTAGAGGGAGATGGCAAAGCAATGTGTACTTTTGTTTAATTTCATGGCTATTATGTGTTTTGAAAGACTTTTAGTCTTAGGGGAGTATGATCAAATGGCATTGTTTTGTTTTATAAATTTTTTGTAGCTGAGCGTTTCTGAACAGTAGACCATCTTCCTAAATGTGCTACCTTGCCTGTCGCTTTTGGTTCTCTTCTTCATTTTTGTGCTCTTGTTGGATTGACAATTCTAGTAGTGGTTTCGATCATGTTGTTATAGGACCTTTTTTTTTTGGTGCCTTCTAAGCTGTCATTGAGTGCACAACAGAAACTGCTGGTGGGGATGAAGGTTGGGAGGGACGACAGTCCCCAGAGGTGCGTGACGTGAGGCGATGGGGGTATCGGACAGTCTGGTTGCCGAGCTGCTTTCCCTGCTAGTGCTGTGGAGAAGCTGTAAAGCGTCAGCGTGCCCTGGTCACAAAGAAGGAGGGAGAACAAGCTGAAATACATCATAAATATTGCTGTTGTGGCTGAATTGTGGATCTCTTTCACTTTTTTTAATTTGAAGGTTTAGTATCACATATTTGGAGAGCCTTCTGTCCTTGCTGATTAGTTATCCCGGATTCAGATTTAAGTTTTTCTTTGTTTCATTGCTTTTCTCTGTACAGTTTTGTAATCTGTGTGTGTTTTAAATGCTGGTTGAGGTTGATCAGTGAAGTAAAACTTTGTTCACTGTATTTTGTGGTCTGATCTTGGACTATTTGAACTATGTTGGATACCTGGTCAGCTCCACTATGGTACCCTGAAATTTACTTCCTTTGTGGCTGGTCCCCATGAATATCCAAGGTTATCAATAAATTGATGGCAAGTAGAAATGCTGGTCAACTGCTACCCATCTAAGCTCACTCAATGTGAGGATTTTGCAATGAAGCCGAAGATGCACTGATGGTGTCTTTTGTTTTCTTTCAGTGTCTTTCTAAGTTAAATGAATATGATGCTTAATCTTATATAGTCTGAAAAGTTTATTGTAGTTAACACTGTTCTTTTCTAAACACATGTATTTCAGCATTGAAGTGTTGTATGACAACGTCTAGCTCTACTGGAACATATAATGTAGTACACTGTTAACATGGGTAAGAGATACTTGGTACTGAACAGTGAAACAAGTCAATTAATAAAATGTTGGCAAAGACAGGTTTTGGTGGAAAAAACAATGTTTTTAAATGTCGCTTATGTTGGTTATGGGATACATGCTGAGTTAACCTCATTGAACTTTTTCCCAGGAATTGATGCGCTTACAATTGGCGGGTCATTATGCTGCTCCACCTGTGTAGTGTTAAGGTCAGTGTGTTTTTCTGATTATAAAAACCATCCATACCATTCCATTATAAATTCACGACCATTCATATAATGGAATGTGCCAAAGCTCGGAGCTCGTTGCAGCTGCACCCGGTCCATGTTTAAGATCAAAGTGGTTCAGGTAATTGGAGCACCTTTTCAACAACATGTCCAATCAAGCTTCATTTGAAATGATCTTTGTTGTCTTATGTTTTGCTTTCTTTTTTTGTAACCTGCTAAGCATCCATCTGATGTCAGTGTTGGTTTTGTTTTGTGTGGCCTGCCCAAGAATTCTTATTGAATCAAGACATGGTAATTATAAGATTATAGCAAGGAGGTCCTGGGAGCAGCCGGCAACTGTAACACGGCAGTTGCACGCATCCATGCGTAGGCAAAGCACAGAATGCATCCACCACTCACGTTCACAAGGCATTTTCTGAAACCTGCAGCTTCTAACTGTGAATTAATTCGGAGTCATCACAGCACACATATCAGCCATCACGGTAGCCGCTAATGTGTGAGATGCAGGAATGTATGACTGGCACTAACCACTTACTAGGGGAACCTGTGAGATGACGTGCATGCGTAACACACTACTGCTCTATGCATCTTCCTGCACAGCTTAGTCTTCTGAATTGTCATGCGTTATCAAAGAGAGCCAGAATGTGCATTAAAGCTTATCCAGTGTTATTTCTGTCACTGAAATGTTATGGTTGGGGCTTTTGTCTCTTTGCTTCTACGTTTTTCTTTGTTATTAATTGTCCAAATAACTTGAATTTGGTGAACAGCCATGTATGTAATAGGTCAGTATGTTCTTCCAGTTTCCTGAGGACATACCCTTTCTGTGTTAAGTTTTGCACTTTGTAGTAGCCAGTGAGAGCCTCAGGTGCTGGCAGTTTTGCTGAGGGGGTATTTTGAGCTTCTGTGAAAATTAAGTAGTGCTGTAGTTGCCGAGGAAATACATGCAGTCTCTTGATGATGATGACTGAGAATTTGTGTGATCGTGTCCAACAGCACTTTTCTGTTCACCTCTCAGTAGCTGCAAACTCGGTGGTATTCTATACTAAACAGTGTTAACCTTGTCTGGATGTATGTGCTATATACAGTGCATACAGCCTAACAAAACATGATGAGGAGTTACAGGAAGACTTTTTGGTGAAAAATAATCTTTGAATGTTCTAGCTTATCAAAACTGTTCATGACCTGACATTTGACGTGACAATTTGAATTTTGCAGCTATTGCGTTAGGTAAGTACATCCTCAGAGGTGTTTGGTGGTTTCTTGTATTACTGGGGGGGAATTTATTACACCACAGTCCAAAAGCTAAATGAAATACCCCCTCAAAAAGATGATGCAGGTCACTGTAGGATTGCATATTTTTTCCTCAAGTGAAGAAACTCAAAAGGAAGGGCATGTTTAATAGCAGAAAGGATATCAAAAGGATGGAGAATAGGGTTTGTTTTAGCAAAGCGGAGTGCGTAATACCTGTTTAACTTATGAGCAAACCCATATTTTACTTGGGCACCAGAAGGATCTATTTTGCAGCATTTTCAAGTTCGTCTGTGGTGAGGAATCTTCCCAAGTTTTAAACAAGTGCATCTCTCGCAGCTACCAAAGGGTCTTAATGAACTTGGGCCCCTCATACAACACACAGGAGATCCTGGAGGTTGTATTAAATACGTCCCACCAAGACTGCTGCCAGAAATAGGTGGCTGGCATAACAGCAGGAAGAAAGTAAATTAACTGCCTGCTGCAGCATATTCAAGTGGCTGAGATACTTTGTCTCCTCAGGGGAGTCTTCTGGTTAAGAGAAGTGTGGTCCTCAGTCTACATGGACAGCTGTATTCAGATGTACCAAATTTATGCAAATCATAAGTACTTGTCAAAGTGCTGTCTGTTAGATATATCACTTACCTTTTATTGATAAAATTCATTAACTGAAAATGCAGCTTTGGCTCTGTTTTTACCACTCTCCTCTATGTATGGAGGAAAAAATCCTCACTTTTTAAATTGAAGAAAGCCATTCCTCAGTCCCCTGCCCCACCTCCCCTCTCTTCATCCCCTATGGAAAACGAATGAAGTTTATAACAAATTTTCCAGCAGTTACTGGACACTTTGTTCTCCTTTGTTGTCATTATTAGAAAAAAAAAAATTGTTACTCTCTGTCTTAGCATGGATTACTTTAGGAAGAGCAAACCAGATGCATCATCTGGTCTGTGACAATGAACAGTATGTTCCTGTAAGGGCATTTACTTTATGTACAGATAAGCCTTCTGAGTTGCACGTAGGCATTTTGAGATAAGTGCCGTATTTGTTAGTGATATGAAGACTTGACGGGTATAGGGAGTGCAGGACCTTTCCAGATCTTTGGGGAGATCTGAGCACTATTCACAGCCCTGTGTTTAAGTACCTAATTTAACTTCTTAAATTAGTTTCCCTAAATATACCCTGTATAGTGAACAGACTAAAGTCATGCTCCCGGTAATATTTCAGAGCACCCTTTTTTCTCCCTTAACTGTATAACCAGTGTAGAAAAGTTAGCCTTGTTCAGGCTCCCAGATCTCGATGCAGGCTATAACAGACTGGAATGAAAAGGTAGAAACACACAAAAACCCCCAAAAAGGTGTTATGGCACAATCAAAATAACATCTCAGAAAGGAGTCAGTGCTCTAGTATGTGTGGCTCCTGCAAGTCATTTCTGGCTTTTAAAGGGTCTTTTCTAGATGAGACAAAACAGCATGTTAACTTTTTGCTTTGGATTTAGTCCTTTGTTAGGTAAGAGGGCTTACATTGACCCATCGCTTATAAAAATCAGCTTCTGTGTGAGCTTTACATTATATTTGGTCTATCTGTGGCCACTATAGTACATGTGCTTTTTGTAGTATGCTATGTGTTTACATTAAGACACAAAACAATTTTTTATTTAAAAAAAGCCTTAAATTAGATTCTATCACAGGTGGAGTTCATTCTTTTAATCACAAGTTATTTATGGAATCACAGACTGGTTGGGGTTGGAAGGGACCTTTGGAGACCATCCAGTCCAACCTCCCTGCTCAAGCAGGGTCACCTACAGCGAGTTACACAGGAACGTGTTCAGGCAGGTTTTGAATATCTGCAGAGAAGGAACCCCCCCAGCCTCTCTGGGCAGCCTGTGCCAGTGCTCTGCCACCCTGATAGTACAGAAGTTCTTCCTCATCTTCAGATGGACCTTCCTGAGTTTCAGTTTGTGCCCGTTGCCTCTTAACCTGTCACTTGGCACCACTGAAAAGTCTGGCCCCATCCTCTTGACACCTGTCCCTAAGGCATTTATAAGGATTGATGAGATCTCCTCTCAGTCTTCTCTTCTCCAGGCTGAACAGACCCTGTTCCCTCAGCCTTTCCTCATCAGGGAGATGCTCCAGTCCCCTCATCTTCATTGCCCTCCGCTGGACTCTCTCCAGTAGTTCCTGGTCTGTCTTGAACTGGGGAGCCCAGCACTGGACACAGTACTCCATGCGACCTCACCAGGGCAGAGTAGAGGAGGAGGAGAACCTTCCTCGGCCTGCTGGCCATACTCTTCCTCATGCACCCCAAGGTACCGTTGGCCTTCTTGGCCACAAGGGCACATTGCTGGCTCATGGTTGACTTCTTGTCCCCCAGGACTCCCAGGTCCTTCTCTGTCAGGCTGCTTTCCAGCAGGTCAACCCTGTACTGGTGCATGGGGTTATTCCTCCCAAGGTGCAGGACTCTACACTTACCCTTGTCGAGCTTCATCAGGTTCCTCTCCGCCAAACTCTCCAGCCTGTCCAGGTCTCGCTGAATGGTGGTGCAGCATTCTGGTGTATCAACCGTTCCTCCTGGTTTGATATCATTGGCAAACTTGCTGTGTCCCTTCAGCCAGATCATTGATGAATAAGTTAAGACTTTGGAAAAAAGGTCTATTGGTGTTCCTATGCCAAACATTGTTAATATAGAGTTCTTATCTGTGATTTATTTAGGACTCAATGTACAGAAACTTTACAAACATTCTTTTGCAGTGTAATTTTTGAGCAAAAATAAACACCAAAAAGAATCAGTTATAGGAATTATTTTATAGTTATTTTTTATAAAACAGCAGACATAGGTGGAACTGTACTGGAAGCTATTTCCCAGCCAAAAGCATTCCCACTTGTTCAAAACAAAGGAATTTGCAACCCCTTTGTTTTATACCGGACCTTATGCGCTCACAGTGCCTTTCTTGCTAATGATAACCAAAAAGTTGTAAAGAGTGTGTTTTGAACTTTGCAACTCTTATGTATTTGATAAGGCAGAAGAGCCAACAGATCCACCAAAATCCATTTGGGTGCAAAAGGGATAGTGGTTAGCCAACCTGCAAGCATGAAAGAAACCCCCGGATTTGTCCTGTAGACTCTTAGCTGGGTGCTGGTGGTCCCGGAAAAGGCAGTGGTAGGAGGAAAGGTGGAGCTGTGAACTGGAGCCCTTGGTCTCCTAATATCTTTTTAATTAGAGTAATATAAATATTGGCTGGGATGATAGTTGCATCATAACGAAGAAATTAAGAAATAGATTAATTTCTGGCACAATTCCTTTCCTGTTTACGTCGGTCCCTATTTCCAGCACCAGTTTATTTGAAGGAACAATTCTCCATATTTGCTTATCTGCCAGCCTTTTAAGGCAATAACTATACAGTTGGGGAAGTGCAAGGGAGTTTGTGGGCACCAGCAGAAGCAAAGTCATGCATTAAAAAACAGCTCGACCGAACAACGCTATCACTCAAGTTATTAGGAAAAGAGCACTTGCAAGGAATTTTGAGAAGTTTGCCATTCATCCCATTATATCACAGAAGTGGAAGGCTGTGAAGATGATGCTTTCCATTGAACCTTGAGTATTTAGGGATTTAAAAGAACCCCAAATGACTAAATGGGACAGGATCTCCTTCAGAGTCCCTTGAAGTCAACACTCATCTTTCCATTGCATCCAAGACATGTGAGATCAGCCCTAGGCTGAATTCACTTCAGAGGAACTGAAAAGTTTTACGCGGATCCATACTCATATGCACAAGCTGTTGGCCATGCTGGAAAAATGTGCGTTGACGACATCAGAAACAATGTCTGCACTGTGGTGTGCCTTTGGAGTTTTGATGCTGCTTTAAAAATCTCTTGTTACTCTAGTGGCTGTTGTCATCTAGAAACTCATGGGCCTGTAAAAAAAGTCAGATAAAAAAGCTTTATAACTTCTCTTGCTAAAATACAAATATGCTTTTAACTTTCAGGATTTCCATACTGGGTGCCTATGTTGTTTCCATAGTATTTTACAGTTTTGCCCTTGCATGACACGTGGAAATAATTTGGTTTTGATATGCACAAATAAATTTCCTAGTAAAATCAAAATAAATATGTTCTTAAAATGTGGCCCATCTCTTTAAAGCCAACAGAGAAACTGGCTGAAAAAAATCCATTATTTTTTTTGGAAATTCTGTATGATGAAAGACTAATTAAAATCAATGAATGTTTAATTTTATCAATATTAAACCATTTACAGAGCTAGTTGCATAGTGAAAAAATTATTCTACAATACACTGGGAAAACTATCAAATATGTTATCTGACACTTATGTGAGTATATACTTTAATTACATTGGGAATCTAAAAATGAAAAATATAAATGAGGTTTTTCTTGTACTTTGCAATTTAAATTAGTCCATTCTTCATGATACTAAGTTTTCACCTCTATGAATTTCTTTGCTTCTTGAAGAAAAATTATACGCTTGGTGTCTCCTTTAACATGGGAGAAAAAATCTGTGCTAGATTTACTAGTAAGCTGGAAATCTCTCACAAAATCCATACAGAGAATATAAGCTTTGTTTCATTTGTAACTAAAATTTGCCACCAGGATGAGAACACACTGGTGGACTCTGTGTGACAAGATACTAATTAGGAGGAATGGAGTTGGAAAGGGAATAGTGTTGTGCTATATATTACATCAGGTCTTGTTCCCACTGAAGTTGCTTTGATGAGATTTCTGTTACGTTTTTGTAATGGCTTTTGTAATACTGTAACACTTATTTCTGCAGACCTGTACGCATGAGGAAAGTCCCTCATGTGAGTAATCAATTATATCGGTGAGGCTGTGTGATTTTTTTTTTTTTTATAGCTGGTCAGACTTCTCCGATTGCACTTTGTCTGTCATTCCCTTATCTAATTACTTTTGAAGCCGTTGGCTAATCTCAAGTGAAACAGAGGAGTAGTTGTCTTTGAGATAATTGAGTTTCTACAGGTCTGAGGGGCTGGGGAGAGGAGGAGACCCAAGTTGGGGCTGGGTGAAAGGCAGGTAGAGCCCCTCTGTCACCCGCTCTGGCAGCTGCCACAGTCCCTGGGATTGTCTGTGCCTTTGCTTTGGGTGTTTTTCTTTTTTTTTTGCAGAGGAATGGTCAGGAAAAAGCTGGGCCTTTACTAGAGGTTTGGTGGTGATGAAGGGTACAGCTCTGCAGGAAACAGCTTCATTCATTCCACTGCTAACAGCGCTGTTTGGTTTTGTTTCCAGGAATGCTCTCTGAATCGGACCTGAATGTCTTTAATACCAACATTCGGTTTCTGGTTAAAGGTTAGAAAAATATAGCAATCAAGTTAATTTATCAGTAATATTGAGAGAAAAAGTACCAGAAGCATTAGTGTGTGGCTATTGAGCTAATGTGTTACAAGTGATAAATTTGTCAAATTAGTGTCTCTTGTGTTTGCAGGTCTGACACTGTGGTGGGGTGACCCTGGCTGGATGCCAGGTGCCCCCCAAAGCTGCTCTATCACTGCCCTCCTCAGCTGGGAGGGGGAGAGAAAATATAACAAAAGGCTCCTGGGTTGAGATAAGGACAGGGAGAGATCACCTGCCAATTACAGTCACAGGCAAAACAGACTTGAC
>NW_009614528.1:41731-45601 GCF_000690535.1 Cariama cristata | reverse complement strand
GGAGCCCCCAGCTCCTTCGGACAAGGGCCGAGCGAGGCAAAAACCGCAGCCTGAAGGCACTAAGAAAGGTGGGCTTTGTTTTTGTTAAGTTTTTCTAGCTTGAACTTCATGAAGTAGGATGGCCACCCGCCCCTCTCTTCGAGCGAAGTCCACTGTCTAAAGCCAAGAGCATTGAGATGTGGCCTTCTTTTGCCAGCCAAACTTCCCCCGAAATAAAGCTTTTCTAAAGAATGACCAGGTGTATGTTTTTTCCTGGCTCAAACACTCCTATTACTAGCTCTCAGATGCTGGCACACGTGACATAAGATGTCCCAGCCCTTGTCCAGAAGGAAAAAAGCGACAAGTTTAAACATTACCCACGCAGCATGTAGCACCACTACCAACAGCGACGACTGCATCTGTACTCTACGTTAACATGCTGAGATACAGTAGTTATTTTTGTTTCGTTTCTATGAACTACAGCTCTCAGGACTTGCTGGGGGACACTTTTAACAAGGGCCTGTCACCAATTTAGGGTCAGAGCTGCTCTGCCGTCCCTCTGATTACAGACAGATGGGGCCAACAACTTGGACTGGGTTGCAGCATTGGTTTTGATTTGTGCCTAAATCAAGGCTAAAGCTGGTCAGCTGTTCTTACAAGGGTCTGGCTGCAGCTTAGAAGCAGAAAACAAAGATGTGCCGTAACACAAAGCCAAACCCTTTAGGGAGCATTTGGATGCCAAATATGATTTCAGGCTTTGGATTTGAGCTGGTAGCTCTGTACAGAGCATTTTCCAGCTTCAAAACACTTCACAGATAACTGAAGTGACACTACACAAAGGTAAACTACTTTTTGCACAAGATATAAATTGTGCCAGTGAGCTTTCGAAAATTACACCCTTCTCCAGAGTGGTTTTACCACCTTCTGCTCAAGTTTGCTGCAGAAAGCCCCCTCCAATGCTCCTTCCCCTCTTTTTGTCATCTTTTCAGGACCATACGTTCCCCATGCTAAGCTTTCTGTCCACAGCCTCAACTTTTCAGACACAGAGAAAAAGCAACTGTAGAAGCTACAAGGTGACGATTCTGCAAGGTGTTCATGACCTACGCTTAGACAACAAGCAAGCCCCCTTAGAGGACTCGGAAAGAAATAAAAACCTGCACCGAGGACCAAACCTGGTTCCCTGGATTCACGTGAGAAGCTGATGGCCAAACAGTGAAGACAACACCACATTGCCATTTGGGAAAGCTGGGAGAGCATCTGGCTCAGATTAGATTCTTGCTGAAATATAGAGCTGATTTCCAGGTCTTGACTGATTGATCACTTTTTTTTTTTCCCCACTTGGATGTGTGATGCAGGATGACAGACTATGCAGAACAAATTCACTGTCAAGATTTTAAGGGCAAAAGACAAGAAATCCTATTTGTGATAATCACAGGGATTTCTTTGGTAACAGCATCTGCCTGCATCTCTCCAACTTGTAGGAAAAAAGTATCCACAAATTACACCACAGTCAAGTTCAGGACCAATGCCAAAAGCAACACTTACACTTCACTGTGAATTAAGGTCTAGGGCAACCTGACATTTTCCCTCTGATGTCCAAAGGGACATGTCATAAAATCAATTCCTTTCATGCAGTGCTGCGTAGTGGTATTTACCTACACAGCAACTTGAAAGCACACGCTCCTCCTCTAAAGCATGTATACTCACAAATGAGAGTTAAGATCATTTAATCTCTCCAGAGTGCACTCAGTATTTCAGGTTTCCTGAGCAGCCCGTTTGGCATTCTTGTATGTTAATACCAGTGCGCTGGTCAGATGTGGTGCCTACTCCAATTAAGATTGTCTGCTCTTGGTTAACTTCTGCTGCCTTTAGAATTTGTTTTGGAACATCAGCCTGAAAAAACAGTTAACCAGCCACTGAAAGATCACATATTGCACTTCCATACCCACCAATGGGACCGAACATCCAGCCATTTATGAATTCATTTATTTTGGCAATGCTTTATCAATGCCACTGGAGTTTTCTTAATGAGGTAGCTTCTCATATCCAGGACAGCAGAAGGATTAACTGAGTGAACTGGCAGAGAACCCAACCTCTTGACAAGTTAAAGGTGTATAAAGCTGCCTTCTATAGCCCACTGCTGTGTGGGTGTGCATCAAGGCAATATACAGAAGATGGAGAAGTTGTTGGAAGTATTGCTAGAAGCACTTTTCGTGCCTTATCTTTAGTGAAGCAGTACACAAGCCTGGCAAATGTTGAAGCCATAAGGGTGGGCTGACCTGCTGTTCAGCAAGACATTAGCAATAAAAGTCCAGCAGCTGTGCACCAAGCACTCCAACGGACGAATAGCACACACCCAGCTACCAAGCAGAGGATGAAGTGGAGTGTGGACAAAAGAAGAAGTGTCCAAGAAAGCTTTTTCGAAGATACTGCTAAGACACTTGGTTGAGTGCAACATTGATAGTCAGCTTTTTAGCTACAAATTAGCAACAGCGAAGCAGAAACACAGAGGAAGAGGTAGTATTTTAAACAGCAGTGCTGTGCCCTTGCGTATGAAAAAGCCAAAACGCATGCAGCAATTGTAAACAGGAAGGTAAATTTTGCCTGAAAAGGTGTTTATTTTATGCAAGTATAGTGACCTTTCCCACCATGCTTATTTCACCCTTCTCAATTCCCCCATAAAGCTCTTGATGTACCTTGTGCCAAAGAAGCCACGCTATCAGCCATGATCCTCACCTCAGCCTTTCAGTCTCATGGATATATTCAGCTCAGGTTGAGACGCTTCTATGAAAATCAAGACCCTAAACTAGTTAAGATACTCCATGTTGAAAGCAGAGGAAGAGTCTGAAACACTTACAGTTGCCTGTGCCACTAGAAAGACCATTAGGTTCTGAATTACCTAAAATTTGCCAGGGGATGAAGCCCTAGGTATCTGTTCTATTGCTGTATTCTACACCGTAAGTGACAAAGGCACATCTGCCTACACAATTTTGGTGATCAGGTGGCAGAGAGTGAAGAAATGCTCCAAAGCATGAGGCTTGCTAATTGCGCTGCAGGGAGGGTAAAGGCGGGGATAACAACGGCTGCTTCTGGGACAGTGAGTGTGCCAGAACAACGTCTGGCACAGTACCGTCGGAGCATGCAGGAATGTGCTCAATATACCGCTCAGTACAGTTCTCCTGTTTTCCCAAAAAACAATACAGTGCAGTGTTAAACTCTATTAAAGAACCAATGTCATGAGCAATCTATGTAACTGGTAATACAAGTAACTAAAAGAGCATGCAAACAATAGGAAAAACCCAATTCTAATGACATGAAGCTTACTTACAGTTTTCTCTAGTGAAATGAACCTTTTTTGTATGTGTGGGACCTGTTCCTCTTGAACAATAATAATTACTTTTACTTCACTTGAGGTAGACTGTGCCCAGCGGTCTCAGTGTTTAAAACTTCAGCTGCAGGGCTAAATACGAGTTTCTAATACAACCTTTGTGGCTATCACTATTCCTGAAGGGAAAAAACAACAGAACAAAAACAGTTTCTGGAATACTCCCTGACGTCGACTGGACAGGCAATATTAAGAAGGAAGAGCTGAAAAGGTACAAGTGGTAGATACGTTAGGCTGACAGACATTGGTAGATCATAGAATATGGTAGATATGACAGAAACCACACAGAGACAACTTTAAAATTTACCTTCATTGTTACAGGGAGCTATGAATTGGACATAATCACACCAGTAAAAGATACCGCTTTCAGGGCAATCTACAGCCAGGTAACTTTTCTTTGAGGCAGGCATTAGAATGAGTATCTTCTTTCAAGTCCACTTTTTTAATAGCTTCCTCCTTCTTGTCTTAAAATACATTACAAATATGAATGGGTTAAGTCCTCTATT
>NW_009614528.1:1180-41700 GCF_000690535.1 Cariama cristata | reverse complement strand
GATCAGGCAATACTTTTTGTAACTCGCCTGTTTACATTAGCAGAAATTAAGGAAAATTATTTTCCCAAATCAAATCATCTGTCAAACCAGAAACAGATCTCCTGTTTTCCAATTTCATACTTCAACCACAAATCCATCCATCCTCCCTTCTAAGTATTCCAGCCTCATTGAGGCTGCGAAAGTTAACCACAAATACCACACTACCCCAAGTCACTAAATCACACTGGCATGTGTAAAAAACACTTCATTTGTAGTTAATTGCATGCATGATCATACTGTGCATTTGTGATGCTAATGTAACATGTATACTTCTTGCAAAATGGAACAGAAGAAAAGAATCCAAGTCCAAATTATCTATGAAACTTTCGATGTCATCATTTTTCCTCTGGGGCTATGCAATTCTGCTTTTCAACCAACTTTATATATGGTGTATTTCAAAGCAGTATTTATTGAGTGAATATTATCTCTGTCATATGCTAGGTAACAATCTCTATCAGTCCCATGCTAATAAGAAAACTGTGAGGCATCGAGAAAATCCAGCAATTCAATCAGCTAAATCAATCTTGATACTCCACCTCCCTCTTAGTAAATCTACTTGAAAGGGTATGAAAGTCATCAAAACTATCAGACACTGTAGTATCAAATCACCTTGTGTACAGATAAACACCGTGCTTTGGAAATACTAACTCAAAAGCTTCCAAATGCTTTTTCTGCATCAGGTCTTCCAAATTTATTTGCTTTTTCCAGTAAGTTTTTTCCACACATACTTGATCCTTCTTTAAAAACTAGGAGTGGTATTTGTGTTGAAGTTTCCTGCATTTCCTTAGTGTAAAGAATTTATTTTCCCCCACAAATAAACAATAAATTTACCTTTCAAAGCCCAGTAAAATTTCATATTCCCTTCTGCATACATCTTTTAAACATATTTCTGACTGTCCATGTTATCCATTTTTGTGCCAAAGGTATTTCGCATAGGGATGAGTTCCGCATGCAAGTGAAACAATTGTGAACGCACTCACAGATTGAGCAGAAAAACACACATATGGCCTCTGCCACTGTCTGAAAAAGGGAGAAAGAGAAGAAAGTTGAATAAATGATTGACAAACTATTTTATGCAATCAGATTGTAAGCACTGAACAGAATACCTCCAACAATGCATTAGCATCATTGTTTTCTACTCCAGGTTGTTTCATTCAGTTAGCTCTCATTATTCACCACCCTGGGTCAGTCAAGCCTTCGGGAAAGCCGCACAACAAACCAGCTAGGTTCAGTGAAAAGGAGGCAAGGCTGTTTCCTACGGAGCCTGCCTTAGTCATGCTTCTGTAACAGCGTTTTCCACATCATCTTCGTAAGGTCCTACTACTCCAATAATACACTGAGTCCAATACAACTCCTATAGCTTTACGGCATATGTTTTATAGATCGTACTACAGCTTTTCAGTTTTACCCCATGCAGCCAATGTCCGATGCTGTCTCCTTTCCTCAGGACTTGAACGCTTGAACACAAGAAAACTGTTCAATACATAACTAATCCATTGTCACCTAAATCATCATCATCTTCATGGGCTACACGCACTTAGCGGTCAGAGAGAAGAGACTAGAACTGAGGCACAAGAAAGATGTTTAGCCTGAGTGCAAATTACCAAAGAAATATTACTTATATGGCAAGAAAATACACATATTCGGCAACACTCAGAATCAAGTGTACTGTCTTCTTCATGGGCAAGAAGTGCATAAAAACCTTCTGGTTTTATTATTATTAAAGGCTGACGACAGATTCTTCAAAAAATAAAAAAGCAAAAGTCTAATCACCAGATGACTATAACTAAAAGAAAATATAAAGAAAACAAAACAGGAAAATAGTCACATATGTCACACAAAGCATAACTATAAAAAAAGCTGTTAAGAATCAAAAAACCACAAATATGTGAGCTGAAATCAAACTTAACCTCACACCTTCTGTTATAACTTTAACAAAAGGCAACATTAACAGAAATTATCTCTATGAAGACATGTTCTTGACCACAGTTCTAATGTAAATTGATTTGAATCAAGCAGGCCAACTGTTTGGTATATTACCTGAAATAACTATGGACTTTGAGTGAGTTTTCTCTTTCATGAGCCCAGACTGCAAGCTAGAACTTCTTGGGCTACGAAAGATTTATAATATAGAAGAAACAAGACATAAATCAGGCTGAAAAGTTACCAGAATTGTCTTTAGGACAAAAGTAGCAAATAATCCAGTGCAGCATTCATTCAATTGTTTCTGCTCATGAAATACAGTCCTTACACCAAGAAACACACTGGGAGACGCAGAACCACAAGGAAATTATTTACAGTAGCCTAACACACAGCCTTGACTATGACACAGCTTTTGTAATTTTGCTTCTCCCCATGCCATGGGCTCATTGCCAAAAATAAAAAAAAAAAAAAAAAAAAAAAGTATAGGTATGCTGCCCAGACTACCTATATAAATTATGACAATGACTTACCAGAGAGAAATGATCAAGCACTACTTTAACCTGATCCTTTAGATTGTTTTCCTTTCTTCGTACTGAATCTGAATTGCTACATAAATTCTGGTAAAGATGGAATAAACTAGCTCAAAATATATAAATCAGTCTGAGTCCTGATTTTCCCTCTGTTTCATTTGGTTTCAGACGCTGTGACTTTGCGTGCCTGAGCTGAGCTATAGCTATGTGATGAGATGGGTCCTCTGGTACTGGTTGCCAATAAATAGACTTAGAACTACTTGGATAAATGAGTTTAAACTGATGTTCTCAAGGCAAAAATGGGCTTGTTTGACTGAATTCCTTATTTCATTTCCATCTTGTTTTGACATAAAGTTCCTAGTACATTCGGAGATACCAAGGGAGACTAGTAGGCAGGAAAACCTACTGTGGATGCTCTGAGGGAAAGTTTTCATATAGTTATGATATTGTTGACCCAGCTCCTCTGTTCAACTCTACAGAACTGCAACCTCTGAAAGAATTTTCAGAAGTTTAAACAGTGTGGACAGCTGATTTATTCTGTCGCTGTTTCACTGAACCACAGAATGGCTGAGGCTGGAAGGGATTCTCTGCAGGTCATCTGGTTCAACCTCCCTCCTCAAGAAGGGTCACCTACAGCTGGTTGCCCAGGACCATGTCCAGGCAGCTTCTGAATAGCTCCAAGGATGGAGATTCCACAACCTCTCCGGGCAACCCATGCCAGTGCTCAGTCACCCTCACAGTGAAAAAGTGTTCCCTGATGTTCAGATGGAATCTCCTGTTTGTGTCTATTGCCTCTTGTGTTGTCACTGGACATCACTGAAAAGCGCCTGGGCTCCATCTTCTTTACACCTTCCTTTCAGATTATTTGTCCACATTGATGCAATTCCCCCCAAAGCCTTCTCTTCTCCAGGATAAATGGTCCCAGCTCTCAGCCTTTCTTCACAGTAGAGATGCTCTCATCCTTTAATCACCTTAGGTGCTCTTTGCTGGACTGTCTCCAGTAGCTTTGTCTCTCTCTTGTACTGGGGAGTCCAGAACTAGACCCTGCACTCCAGGTACAGCCTTACCAGTGTTGAGTGGAGGGGAAGGATCAAGTCCCTTCTGGCAACACTCCTCCTAAGCAGCCCAGGATACCGTAAGCTGCCTGTGCAGCAATGGCACATTGCTGGCTGATGTTCAACTTGGTGTCCACCAGGACCCCCAGGCTCTTTTCTCCAAAGCTGCTTTCCAGCCAGGCAGCTGTCAGCATACAGTGCATGGGGTTGTTCCTCCCCAGGGGCAGGACTTTGTACTTTCCTTTGTTGAACTGTGTCAGGTTCCCATCAGCCCATGGCTCCAGCCCGTCAAGGTCCCTCTGGATGGCAGCTTGGCCCTCCAGCATATCAACCACTCCTTCTACTTTTGTGTCATCAGCAAACTTGCTGAGGGTACACTGTGCCCCATCATCCAGATGGTTAATGAAGATGTTAACCAGAACTGGATCCAGTACTGACCTCTGTGAAACTAACAATTTATACCAATAAAGTTCTCACATGTTTTAAGTCAAAACCAAAACAGATCTCATAGTATAGTGTAGTAATAATTAAATAAAGTACATGACTGGTATGATGATTATTGCATAGATAGCTGCTTGTGAGCCTTTTAATGTCTTTCAGTATTACAGATTTTGTTTGTGGTTTTCATTAGGTAGGATTTGTGAGACTAAAACATGCATGAAATTCATGTCTTCAGAATACATTGTGAGAGACAAGAGGATGGAAAAGATTTAAGATGGGTTTAAGTGCTCAGTATGAAAGGAAATGAAGCATTTTCAGGGTTATTTACAGGTTTTGGTAGACAGTTACTGATTCTTCTATATTCTGCTAAAACAATGCGGTAACATTCGATTTTACTTTGTGCTACGTTCTTCTTGAAGCTGTATATTCAAAAACAGTAAGTCCGAATAACACTAAAGACTTCTATGGGCTTTCATGGATATCTTTTGAGAGGAGACAACAAATTTGGGATTCTGTTTTAAAATACAATTTGATACATGCCTGAACTGTTGAAATAAACCAGAATTCTCCTGGACTGCAATTTTTGTAAGGTAGAGAAATACAATAGCTCCAGCTGAGACTGACTGGGAGCAGACTAGAAGCTTCTTCCATCAGTAATGAAGATGCCCTGCAGAAGGAAAAGTGAGAAAATTTCATAAATAGAAAACAAATTGTAACGGCTAGCATGAAAGGAGAGGGCAAACCTAAGAAAGAGACTGGAACAGATCTGTTGACAACTTTAAAAACTGGTTTGCAGACCACATCAAAATGTTCTAGGACAAATGAAAAACAGTCCAAATTTTAAAGGGCCCTGTAGAGTTTAAATGGCAGAACTCGCATGTAACAGATTTAATGAACAGTTCTATGGACAGACAGAAGATGGAACTAGGACAAAGGGATAAAAGTTGCTTCCTGTCACACTTCAGAAAGTACATATTATTCCTGTCTTTTCAGTTCTAACACATAAATAACCATGACTGATAACTATGCTTGGTCAAGTAGGGGAAGTATTAGAGTTGAAAATACAGACAGGAAAGTGCCTACAAAAAGCTCTACCTTTTTTCAAGAACTATAGCCTGAACTACTCTAAAATATTTTGCAATAATCTGAATAGTGTAAAAGCTGCACCTTCAAACTGACAAACTGTCAGCTCTCAAAGACAGAGGGAAACTATCCAGATAAATGAGGTGTCATTTTCCCTTTCAGTGCAGGTAAAGAATGTCAGCTGCCCATCAGAAAATTAGACTGTCAAGCTTGCACGGTAGTTAGTTTCTACTTTTACTGAAACTAAAGGCAATGACCATATAAAGAAAAAGGAAAAAATTTTAAACGTCAAATCAGGAAGCAGTCAAAGGAAGTCCACTTAAAGGATCTAATTGGTTCATACTGTAATGACATTGAAGATGCCAATCTTTGGTTCTTGGCTTCCAGAACCCTATGAATTTGGGATTCAAACCAACAAACATTTGAACCCAAACCTAGTTGTACTGACCTTTTAGTTCATTTAGTTTATGAATCATTTCCCCAACATCGATAGCATTACTAACACAAATAAAAAGTTACATGTGCAGATTTCTAGGGCAACTCTCGATATTATACACAACCCCAAAGAACACTGCATCAGTGCGCACTAGGGACGTGTTTCATTAAGCAGACAGGTCAGAGAAATTTCTATACATTCCTCCTGTATGTCAAAGCGTGATTGATTTTCTCACTCTTCACACAATGACAGCACAAGAGGGTCTGGAGTATAGCTTACAATTAAACAAGCACCCCCTGGCATTTACTACTTCTAGTCATTTCTTCCTATTTGGCTTCATGGACGTTTACTTTTTTTTGAAAACTATACTTTCTAGTGATCTCTACATACAGCAGCAAATTCTGAATAAGGATAGCAGACACAGAATGGTGCTGTGTAACCCTCAGAACTTGGATGCTCTCACTTCTTTCAGGCAAGGTAAGTCCTAATATCAAATTAATTGGATGATTTATGTCTGTCAGGTTGACAGTATACATGTCAATGGTATTTATTCTTGTAACAGTAGCTATTGTGTATACCGATAGTATACAGACATCCTGCTAATCTAAGATTATCAACAGCCAAAAACAACTGCAGTTGCAAATTCTCTCAATAAGGATTATTCAGCTGGAACATGTTTTACGTTACAGGGCTTTTTTGGTATTTATTACAGAGCATATAAATGTAACCCGGTTGTAATAAAGACTCATAAACTAACTGAAGGTTTCAAATTGCATAATTGCTTTAAATCACTTTTAAAAAGGATTTTCTTTTCCAGAATCCCTTTAAACATGAAATGTTACTCCAACATGGATGAGGTATCTATTTATAACCAAATGTTTGTGTGTAATGGTCAAAGACAAAAAAAGAGAAATTGAATATTTATTTTAGTCTTGATTTACATCCAATACCTTGTGTAATTTATCCTGAAATTCTAATCTTATCCCCCTGTATAAGCACTGCAAATATGAAAACCGAGAGAAAATCTTATTTGCTAGAGTTTTTTTCCCCTTCTTTTTCCAAAGTAAAGAGATGCTTGCGGTCAAATTACTTAATGAAAAGAATTCAATGTGTCAGCGATTATCCCAACAAAGAAAACATGTCCATTTACAGTATTGTTTAACTATTTCTATAGTTGGTGACCACATTAAACGGGTATTTGAATGGGAACACGCCAGAGGAATAAAAACAACCTTCATGGGTGCCAAACATTAGCTATTTCTACAAAATTAGCTAAAAGCATGCAAAAGCAATGTGCAAAATTACACACACCTACTATAACTACTGGCCTCTTTGGCAACATGCGTAGTCTATAAGAAAGCAATGTCAATAAAATACACCAGGATTTATTACCAGCCCATTATGTCATCATCCAAGCTTATATTGAACCACAGCAATATGTATGTATTATAACTCAGGAACTGTAGCACAGCAGGGGTATGAAAATGGGTATCTATTCATGAAAGAAGTCTACAGTTTATGCTGAAGTACATGAAAAATAAAGTTAGCTAGACAAAACCCATAATAACGAGAAGCTGTGCAGTTCAACAGCCTTTCAGTAGTTGAAGAATAAAATTGAATAAAAGTTAGTTTTAAGAAGTTAACCACTGCAGATCTCAATTAAAGAGAGGCGCCTGGCATTTGCAACAGTGAATCAAAACTTTGATTCTTCTGGTTGCCAACAGTGGTCCAGACTGGAGGCCTCTGAAAAAGCACTGACAGTGTTTTTAATGAACAGCAGTTGGCTCAAAGTTCTTGGCCTAGGTTCCAAAACATGAGGCTTCCATCCCCCATGATCCTTCCCTATCGTCTATTTTAACTATGGATAACTTCATTATCTTTATTTTAAAAACCTCTATTTAAAACCTGGAATTAAAACCTGGCTCAGCGATAGTTTGTCATGGGGAATTCCACTGGCTAAACAGAGATGTCAAAAAGAAACATGCACCATATAAACACAATCACTTGCCTTTAAGTTTGCAAACTCACCAGCACCCTCAAAAGTTCTACACCAAGTTGGTTATGTTATCCCAGACCACTAATGTTATATTTTCTGTGCAAAATAATAGGATTCTTTGTATACAAGCTATTAAAATCACCTACATGATTTTCTTCACCTTATGTTTGTGTATTAACATGTATTTTTATACAGACTGAATGCAACCAACTAGTAGGTCAGCTTGTCACAAAAAAAACATAAGCAGCTCTTACATCTATCAATTCAAACAGCCATAGATAACCCAGAAATGGTCCACAGTCCAGGAAATACCAGATGAAAGACCTCTCTACAAACATACGGGAGGAGTAGGGAAACAAAATTGCTAGAGGGAGTGAGTTCCACAGATGGAGTATCTCAAATAACCATCCTCCATTCAACTCGCCCTTCCCTCTCCACATTTACACCCCACTGCTCCTCTCCACACGTCTGCACCAAAAGTACCCCAGCTCTCTTCAAAATATTAGGCTAAAACTTCCAATAAAAGTCAGATGTTCCTCACTGGAGTAGTTACTGTGTGGCTTTTTTTTTTTTTAAACGAGTAAATGAAAAGTTAATTTTAGACTTGCTTATGTTTATTTCATAGGTGAGAACTTATCTATTTCCTCCATGTTTAACATTTCCCATCATATCGTGGCCACAACCTGTTTCTTCCACTCGGACGCTGTAAACTCCTACAAGTCCATAGGAGTAGATAAAGCACATCTGAGAGTATTGGGAGAGCTGGCTGGCATCATCATGAGGCTACTCTTTATTGTCTTTGAAAGGTTGTGAAGCCTGGGGAGATTGTCAATGATTTCAGAAAGCTAAATCTTACAGCAAGAAGGACAACACAGGGAACTATATGCAGGTCACCCTCACTTCCAACCCTGGGAAAAAATCACAGAGCCAGACTTCTTGGAAGCCCTCCAACCTGATACGTCTATGATTTCCATCTAACTTTGTAGCCTCCTTAAGAAACAGGTATCACTTCCCCACAGAAGCTCTAAAAGTGCAAAAATTCTCTCTCCTTTTTCTTACCTGCAACATCATTTTAGGAACATCTGTTCTGGCATACCAGTCCCTAATCATTCCAAAATGATACATTTGTAACCGGAGTCATGCCGAGGCCTCTGACATGCTACTGTGAACAAAGTTACAGAAATCCAAAGAAAAAAACACTAAAACTGAGAAACACATCAAAAAGTTGGACATCAAGACAGTGCTGGAGATAAAGGCAAGCCAATTTTTGAGTTTTCTGTTCCATGGCATAGATGAATTTACTGTTGCATTGTTTACCTTAGATATGCCTTTTCCTCTTTATTACTTTATAAAACCAATGTGATTTTCCTTTGTCTCGTGTGTCTATGACCAGACAACTGAATTTCTGTTGAATATAATTTGGAATTATATTGCTATAATCGAAGGTGTTTGAGGTACAACACAGTTGTACTGGTAACAGTTCAAAGTACAGTAACTTAGTCTACCTTCATACATTTGAAAACACATTCCTTCCAAAAACCTTCAAATTCTAATTATAACATTAAATGACATGTTACAACACTAAAGGCAGCAAAAGCAACCAAATACTAATAAAAATGCTAAAAATTACAACAATGATATATTAGAATAAAGCTGGCACAGTGTACATTAAGTATACCGGCATGTTATTTTAAATTGACACTTTAATGCTCAGAAAAAGCTGTTAACAATTAAAAATATGCATGGAATGCTGCTCCAACACACCCAAAGTAACAATCTGGGTTGGAAAACTAGAACTGGGAGAGGAGAAAGCAAGAAAAATGGGAGCTATAATAGCACACTAATAGAAAGATAAAATGACAATTACTTAGGACTGACAAAGCATAAGATTTTTAATGCAAACTAATGTTTTTGATGGATTAAAGTACACAAAAATATTAAAAATGGTTTCTGAAATAGACTTTGGCTTTGGTATATGAAGTGAACAAAGCTAAGAAGCACAAATGTCTTTTTTCTCTCTGTTAGATCTATTTCTAATTCTTTTGCAACTTGACATTATTTTAGTTCTCACAGATGTAAGATTCTCTTTATCACTCATTTAATTACACTCTGATTCTGAAGGCAGACAGAACAGAGATTTTTATTTTTTTTCCTAAGCTTCAAGAAATGTAACTCAATTCTCACCAACATAGTGGGTACTAGTGCTGATGAATAGATTCCAAATAGACTACTGCAGTAATATGATCAGAAGTAAATTATTTCTACACTCCAATGTACTTGCTGCAAACTAACCAAATCACAGGTGGCAGAGAAGGGCATAGGTACAGCAGACCTAAAAAGAAAAACAATTGATATCACATCAGCATGATGTTACCACATCAGCAGCATCTTTCAACCTTCAGATTTGTTAAGTGAGAACCAGTCACGGTTCTCTGCAAGTGGTTTATCTATGCATTTTGATCAGTGGGTAGCGCAAACATTTTACAAGATTTTCACGGTGAATTCAATAAAATTGGGTTGCAATATATCTTACATATGGTTGTCCCATATACAGGTGAATTTTACACCCTGCTGATGAAATGCTTCCTGAGCACTGAAAGAATCAAGTCTGCACTGTGAGCGTGTTTCCTATTGCATTGGGCACAGGCAGTACACCTCTCCGGGCTATCGCTGCATTGTTACCCTTTGGTACTTACACGCCCCATGACCCGTCTCACTTGCACGTCTGCTCCGCTCCTACCAGCTATATCTCTCTGGGAAAGTACAAAGAGCTCACCCCAGGGATTTTTTGTTCTAGCTCTCCATTCCATACCCATTTTCCATTCTGCTGCATGCGTATCTACTCTAGCAACCTAAAGAACTGCAGAAGATTTCTGCCATTATTCAAGTCCAACATATATAAAACAGCGCAAAAGCTTTTCATCAGGAGGTCACAACTCCAATACGGTATTACAGATTCTACTAGCCAAGTCTCAGTCAACATCTCAAAAGATCAATTTAGCACCCTCAAAAAGATCAGTATTTACATTTGAAGCTAACTCAGATGTTTTTAAAATAGAAGCCCCTTAAAATTTTTCAAATACCCACAACAACGGAGTCTAAACATAGAAGGGGCTCAGTACACTAAAATAATTCAAATATGTGAAACATCACTTTTCAAAGTCAGTGGGTATCATGGAGAGCTTCCCATCTTCAGTGCAGCCAAGATTTCAACCCTCATGTATCCTACGTAAGTGCTCTTCTAACTCTTAAAGCTCAAGGGAAATCATTCATTCAAGGAAGAATTACAAATTTATCACAAGGAATGGGACAGTAAAACTGCTGAAGCAATATAGGTACATTTCAATTCCTTCAACAGGTTCATATTTCTCAATGATATTGGAAAATTTTTTTAAAAAAATCAGCAGCACTAAAACTGGTAGTCATATTCAATATTAGTAAACCTGTATCATTTAGCAAACCTGTTTCAAGGGCTCCATCACAGTTGATGTTGTGCAAACTTATGACAGATCAGCAACAATTAGGTAAAATATAGCCTAAAGGGGAAAAAACATAGAAATAGTCAGTAATTTAACTTCTAGAATCAGTGATTACTTAACAAACAAGAATACTCAAATAATATCACTCACTTTCCATAAAATGAACATTTCCATTAGCATCTAGTAAAAAAAAAAAAAAAAACAAAAAAAACCCAAAACCCAAAGTATGCAAAAAAATTCAAACATTTAAGTAAAATAATTTTGAGTTACAAGTTAGGAAACTCAACACATACGAAGTTTAAAAACTGTTCTGTTTTTACTCAGAAAGGACCAGAGTGATTTATTATAAAACTATCCTAAACACTCATCCATACATATGAGGCTTATCAAGGGAATTTTGAAAATATAGGTATTTCCTTAAATTCACTTTGAGAAGAATGCAGAGCAGGACACTTCATTACTTATTTAATTTCTGAGTAAATAAAACCTATGAGCAAAGAGAAAATTAATTTGGTTTCAGTTTTACTGTTTGCATATAATTTGAATATATTAACAACTTAGGAAATTGAATTTATTTTAATGATAGTTGTAATAAGCTGAAACTTGCTAAGGACAAGCTACTGAACTGAAACCATGATAGCCAGGCAGGTTAAGAGCAAGTCTGAACATGGAAGGTTCTGAGGCTTTCTACATTTTATTAAAGAGGCATATTAGTAACATTTTTGACACTAGACATATAGCCAGGTACATGTACGATACCTAGGTTTTCCCTTTTTTAGGAAGAAAAAAAAAAGCAGTAATAAAATCACAGGAACTTAGACTAACCTTGTACATTGAGTTTGTTATGACAGGCAAATGCTCCCAGGCAAAAACACTGAAAAGTAGTGCTTGAATAGGCTTAAAGGGGAAAAAAAATTGTCTTTCTTTCTGTTGACAACGAAGCAACTGAGCACTAAGACTGAAGCCAATGCTTCAGTTGTTCAGTTACCTTTTGTTAATCAACGCTTTTCTAGCTCAATACTCTTAAAAAATATATATCTGTATTCATAGAAAGGGTAAATTACTAATCCTAAACCAAAATCTTAACAGAAAATGGCTGCAGCTGATGGTGTCTAGCCAAGCTAATATCCATATAAATCCATTATAAAATCAGGTGTGTGCCATTTCACTGCAGCTCAAACTTATATGTGCACATATTTGACCATACAGGTTTTTTTAATTGCTCTTTTCCATGAGAATACCTGGCATAGCATATCACCTAGGAAGACAGCTATTTAAAAAGACATTTCTGCTTATTATCACTGCCTTTTTAAATGACAGATCCACCAGGTAGCTGAAAGTCAAGCAATAATAAGAAACAGAAAACATCAGTCTAAAATTTATGGCAGCCCTACAAATGAATCATTTGATATGCGTTTTTGTAAGAACGATCAATGGATAATTTTGACAACACACGTAAATTTCTTTTTCAAAAAAAAAAAATCAATAGATTGGTTTAGCAGAGTAATACTAACATTTCAATTTTTTTTAAGATCAAGCCACAGAAAAATTAGGGGGCACAATGCACCTACTAGGAATGTCCCTTGACTATTACTACTCCTGCCTAAATATGGCAACACTAACACCTCTTGAAATAGGACTGAGGAAGCAGATAATTAACACAACAAAGACAAAAAATGAAAGAACAAAAATAAAGATACATGTACACACAGATGACTAACTATAACACACACAGGAGCTCAGTTCAGTTTGGTCACCTGTTTCTTGTTATAAGCTTACTTTTTCCAGCATTACTGGCTACAAGGGTACATAAAAGACCAGCAAGATGATGGAAAATTATGGCTATATTCGGACAATGTTTTGTTCACCCTACAGCTGGTCCCAGCGGGGCCAGATGCACAAGAAACACAAATGGTATTTAGGTCTGCATCTTGGACATCAAGCTAGCTCCTTGCATAACAAGCTGCTAGAAGAGCAACAACAGTTGTTCACTTACCGAGACCACAATGTCCAGTCACCTTCTTTAGGGAATTCTAGGCTTTATTAATTCCATACCATTTACGTATATAGAACATGTAACAAATTAACATACCTAAAAATTAATATAAATGAGCCCACATTTCTAGAGGCAAGTACATGGCACAGAGTGGCAATTTAATCTGCAGTAAATTAGCTATTATCAGCTGTTGAAAATATCTTCTATGTTTTTTTTCATCTCTTCGATTTTTCAACAAACAAAACATCAGTTCACCTCAAGTATAGTTCAGGCTTTACTATTCATAGTAAGGTAACTCCATCCTTAGACATGAGGAAGATTCTGTTCTTCTGAGAAGAAAAGAAAACAGACCCCATTGATGCCAACAGTGACAAGGTCACAAAGCAATATTACAAATGGGATGCAGTCTCACTATCTTGTAAGCCATCAAGATGATGGATACTATGAGATGCCATCAAAATATCCCGGATCTCTGGGTGGGGGGAAAAAAAAAAAAAATCTGTCACAAACTCACTTTCTATAAGTTTGGCTCATCCAAGAAAATGGGATATCATGATACATATAGACACAGCACTAGTTTTGCAGGTTTTCTCCCTTGCTCATATAAAGCTTTTCTTCCTGTGAAGCTTAGTTCTATGTGGGGCAACAGATATAAAATAATTTACTTAAGTCACAAATAAGCAATACCTGTGGGAAACTGTACCATTAACATGAAAACAGATACCGTAAAAATGGAAAAAAAACACAAATGAAACAGAGATTGGTATTCGGATTCTTGTGTAGCTTTAGCACAGTCAAGAAAAACAGCTAAGTACCTAATAATCTCTTGGACATTTGTCAAAGTAAGGCTCCTTCTCCACGTTTGTTTTCAAGAAATACTGGTTTTGCCTGTTTAAAAAGCCATTTTTATCTTTTATTCAGTGGCACACATGCTCCCTGTGGCACATCCAAAAACTATTACAGACTATTGAGACAGATAGTATAGAAATTTTGAAGCATGTAACAGCACAGATTTTTGCTCTACTGATTATTACATAATATCAGACCATGCCAAATATTCAACATCACCATAATTAAAACACTCATATTGGTACCCATTGTCTGGAATACAGCATTGTGAAAATCCTTACTGTGAACAGCATCAAAGCTTGCATCAGGTGTCTCACCTTGATGAGTTCTTCCTTCAGCACAAATAGGTAATGAAGAGATATTTTCTCACTCCAGACGTAGTATCTGGAGTTCTAAATAAAGTAATTTAACATAAACAATGTTCAGACTTGACATACTATCTTAAAAAACAAATTCTCTTTGAACAAGTATGAGAGAAAAACCTGGAGGCAACTGGTATTGCCATATATTTTATATTCGCTATATATTCTTCCAACTTCCAGTTACTCCTCTAACTAAAAAGCTGCAGAAAAAGCACTCCATCATTATCTCCTGAAGAGCTCAGGCTGAATGTACGAATTCATTCCCACTTGCTCACCTTTGTCCTTCCAAAAAAAGTGTGCACCTTCCTTCAGTCTTCACATTAAAAAAACCCAAGTATTTAGATCTTTTAGAGATAAAAGTTTCATGAAGAATAAAATATTTCAGGATCTTTTTTTTAACTCCAATACCTATTGTTTGTAATTCTGTTTACCACATGCACTGAAGGTATGTTCACACTGACCAAACTTCAGATATATTTAAATTAATCCATGGCAGAATTCATAAATGTATCAAACCCACAGACATGCAGTAAAAAAATCTCATTAGGAGTTATTTTCCATTGTGTTAGTGTCCATAGATGATTTCAAATTGGGGTAGAAAACTGCCTACTAATTAGAGTACAAAAGAAGATTTATTTTCATTTTACAGCAACATCACTGTGGTTGATCTTTTCAAATGGTTCCACAACTGCAATTTTGTTCAAATTTTAAACTGAACATAAAGTCAATGAAGATGATGTATATAGACACATGAATCATGCTTAAAAATTTCTTCTGACAGCAAGTTTCTTAAGAATGAGAAGCAATACACTTCAACTGGCGGAGGTGACATTGAAGTATCCATTCACTGACATCATCACTAGCTCCAGTTATCTGGTCAATGGATAATTAGAGGTTTGCTTTCTTTAACTAAACACACTTTCAAATGCCTGATTACAGAATCCTTGTGTAATATTTAAAGATCATTTTCAAGTCTTTTTAAACAGACTGGTAAGTTAGAATACATTTCTGACAAGCAGAATGACGCCCAAAGTATTTTGATGAATTTGTATTAAAAATAATCTTCCTACAGTTGTATGGAATTCTTTAGCAAAGTCAAGCCACCACCCATTGCTCAGCCTTCTTCACTACCACCATAAATCCGCCCTTTCAAGTTCCTCTAGTGATCTGCATTACTGCCTGACAAGTGCTCTGCTTATGAACACAAATACAGTTTTGACCGTGAATGCAATTTTGAAGCAGCCAAGCCAGCTTTACTAAAAGGGAAATCACCTTCCCGTCAATGAGACCAACTTTTTTCTAAACCTTTACTGATGGATATCATTCCATGCACAGTTGTTAGATCCGGAAACTTCTCAGTAAGAGAACCAAAAGTTGCTTAATGACACATTACAAGTACGATTTGTGGTGCTCTGCATGCAGTTCACTTTCTAAGACTTTTTGTGCTGCTTCCTTTTCAGAATGCAACGGGTTCAAGATGCTTGATGTCCTGTTCCCAGCTACGCTTGTATCTGCTGGATGTCATTATGCACTGAAGATTTATGTTCAACTTCAAATCAAATGCAAGTTTCACACTCTAAGTAGGGACGCCCACAAACATATTGTTCTTTGGAGAACAACTCTCTGGCTCCATAGACATCACTTGGACTGAGTAGTTACGTTCTTCTGCAGCCCATGCCCGATCCAGATCCACAAGCCCCATACACTGCTTTCCTAAAACAAGAGCAAAGGACAGCATAGAAACTCTAAAAATGGAGAAAAATTATCAGAAACATGCACTTCAATACTCAGTGTTAAGAAAACACATCAGTAAGTCATCCAAAAATAAGTTCCAAATCTACTTAAAAAACTATCTTAATCTGTTTTACTTCAAACAGGCAGTCATTAATAGCTCTAAATCACATCTGTGACTTGCAGCCCTTATTCAGCAAAGATCTTGAGAAGGATTATTAACTCTTTATATATGGATAAACATAACAGGCACAACTATTTTTAAGTATTCTCAAAACTTACAGAAAAATCCAGGTATTAATCTAAAAGCCACAGGAAGAAAAAAAAAAAAAAAGCCTAGTTTACCCCTTAAGCTCTCTGAATTGCCAAACTCCTACTCCCTTTATAACCGTAATTGTTTTCCTCCTGTACTTTCATCTAAAATCTGAAAATCTCTGGTTATTGAATATCAATAATAGACTAAAAGAGCAAACAGTGATCCATTGTAATTGATTTGAGACATATGAATGTAACTGCTTATAAACAAAAATACTAAATTACTAATGAAAACAAATCTTATCTCAAATTTACATGAAGAAAAAAATGGGAAGGATCAATTCAAGGGCTTCTCCCTGCTTAGAAGTTTGTATTATGATACAGTCATGCCAAGATGATGGGGCCATTTGTCTTTACATATTTACTCATTATAATTGATTATCATGTTCTGAAATACAGAATTGATTTGTCAGATCATATTTTCAACAGTTTGAAACTGTCTTGCAAGAAAGATTTTAGCACTTTCCTGAAATGTTTTATCACCAATAGTCATACAGTCTTAAGTCACGAACAAGGCACAATCCTAAAGTCTCAAAGCCAATGATCCCACCTCTTTTCTTGTTCCTGACAGAACTGTACAGTTAAATATATTTGGGAAGGGAACAGGCAGGAGTACCTATTCTGTTTACCATCAGGATACAAGTCCAGTGTTCCAAACTACCCTCTGGAGCTGCCTACCTCTCTCCCCTGAATATATACAGAGCTCGAGTGCCTGCACCATTACAAACCCTGGTATGCATCTGTTAGGGGCCTGTAGAAGTTTTGGGCAGGTGGCACAAGTGTGGCCCTCAGTATCCCCTTGTATTTCAGAACAGTTGGTGCACAGCACACTTTAATATAGTACTCAGTCCAAGCTATTCTGTCTTTCCCCAGAGAGATGATGGCCAGAAGTTTTTGCTCCTTCTCAGCTGATTCCTTAGTTACAAAAGAAATTCACTACTTTGACTTTACCAACATGATGACATTTGGACTCTGTTCTGTTGGTGGCTTGGAATTCAAGAGGGGTAGTAATTGGGTAGGAGACAATTTAGAGATATAATAATAATGTTAGGCCTGAAAAAGAACTTTCCAACTCAGTCCTGTATGGACTTATATGTTGCACAGAGAAATTACCAGTTTGTATAACCAACCAGGATAGATGTTTGCAAACCACTTTCGTGGCACTATTCTCCTAATTTGTGGTTTCATAGAAAATCACCTTCTGCAGTTGGCTGATGAAAATGGCATGTACACATTCCTGCCACTCACAGCAATATCATTATTATCAAAGCGTATACACTATGGGGCAGTTGGGATTCTCACAACTGGGGCCTGGTTCTCCAGGTGCTCTCAGTAAGACTGTGTGAAATACACGGAGCAGTTCTGTGATCAGACAGAATAAATCAGGTGGGCTGTAGGGATGTTCACAAAACCACTCAGTATGTTTGCCCTCAGGTCCCACTGCTCCTGGATAAAACACACGTGTCCAGTGAAAATGGGAAACAGAACTTGGTTTATTTAAGAGAGAATTGCTGTGCGTAGTGGAACTGGGTTCAACTGTACATTTTTATGTTCACAGATACTACAGAAATTGGTGATAACTCCTTTGACAAAAGTGTTGTTTCAGCCATGACAGTCACAGACAGAATGCTGTACTCTAGCGCTTTATGGGCTTACAGGTAACAAAACAAAATGATTTGTCACTTCACTGAAGCTGTATAAATTCAGTGGTAATTGCTAAAATACAGTTTACAACACAATCCTAAAATATTCAAAAAGTAGCAGAATGAGTCATTTTGCCACCACTTACAATAGAAAAGAAAAAGTCTCCACCTGGTCAGGAATAGTTTTCTCAATACCTGATCATGCATTGCACAAAATTAAATTAAAAGAAAAAAAAAAAATCTCACTATGGCTGTAACATTGATCTGATTCAATCTTCAACTTGCAAGCAAAACTTAAAAGTACCCCAACAAGATTCCCATAAAACCAGTTTCAAAGATGAAACAGAACACTGAAATGGGAATGCTCTTCACTGGAACAGACGAGTATTACATGGAACTTAAAGAAAAAAATAACATTCTTTAAAACAGAAAAAGCAATGATGATAGGGAAGGGATTTGTTTTTTTGTCAGGGCAAAGCCCATAAAAGTTAAATTTGTGGGGAAAAAATTGCAGTTTCAGAGACAGAGAACAGATAAAAGTCACAATCTTTCAAAAAAGTTTTTTGGGTCCTTTTCCAATTTTCAGTCCACCTGGTAAAGCAGCAAGAGACAATGTGGGGTGCTACACAGCTAACTGAACGCTGCCCTTGTTATAAATTTTTTTCAAACATTGTGACAATAGCAAAAAAGCTGACAAATTTGTTACAAAACAGTTATCTCAAAATCTGTATTATTTTCTTTCTGTGCAGTTAGTATAGGAAATATCGTGAATTCTTCAAATAAAGCTTTTTTAAATGATTATTTGCTACTACTGCTTTAACATACTTTCTAAGTGTTTCTTGTAAGCCAAGAATGAATGGCTGTATTCTGAGAGTTCCCAGCCCCTTCTGCCTTTTCTGACCTGGAAGCTAGTTTACAGCTTCCATCAGAACATTAAGACTGAACAGGAGCACATCACACTCTTTTGTAAGTCAAAGCATAACAGAATATCGCACACAATGAAGAAATGGCTTTGCTTATTCCAAATATTTGAAGTGTTATGTATTTTGCTGTCCTTCTGAGTAATGAAATTCCCACTATCTTAATGATAGCTTCTTGCATTTCTTTTTCTCAGAAATCATTGACATCTGACCAAGAAACTAAAATCTCAAGGATCAACTTACTTTGGCTGTTAATTGCATGGAAATGACCCAACAGAAGGCAGCTGCTCTTACTCAGAATGGCAATAAAGTACAAACCTGAAACAGAACTGATTACTGAAAGGTAAAAATTGCGTCGTGTGCTGCTGTGGCTATAAGTTTCCCCACAATGGGAAGGCTGGTACCCCAGGTAATAGGTAAGCCAAACTCTGTTCTTGGCAAAGTCTTCAGATTATAAATATTATTCATTATTAAAAAAAAATATATACCCAAAAACCTTCTGGTTTTTTTCTAAAATTATTATGAAGATCTTAATAATGAGGTGGGCCAAATAGGTTTGTATGCTCTTAAGGCTGCCTGTACCAAAGCTAGCCCAATCTCTGCAATTTAGCCTTATTGTTTCCATCTGGCATTAGCTGTTTGCCATTCTAAGAGAGTTATCACCAGCGATTACAAGCAGGGCAAAGGGTGCACACTGAAAATCACTACTATGAATAGCCTATGCTTTTAAGATAAGAAACTGGCAATAGTAGGACTTCAGCGAATTTACAAAGACCTCATTCTTTTCAGAGAATGGTGGGAGGGGAAAAAAAAAAGTGAAGCAACAGAAATCAGTAAAATGCAAACCCTCTATCTCATATTGATAATTCTGAAAGAAGAAAAGAGTTCCTATACCATAGAACAGAACAGCAAGAGGTGAAGTGTGAAGAAACTCAAATTTTTCATGCGTTATGTGAAGACAGCAACTTAATGCCCTGTTCATAAGTGTACTACTTCTTCCTTATATATCAAGGTAAATTCATTGCTGATATAGTTTACACAACAGCTGCAGAAATTCATACCAATTAGCCTGCGCTCAGGTGGAAGCTGAACAGCTGTCTGATCTGCAAATCTGCAAAGGATCATGTGCTCCTAGGAGAGAAAAAAAAAAAAAAAAAAAAAGAAGTTTGGTCCAGTAGCACTTCCCTCTTCCAAATAAAGCAACAAAAATCTAATTAAATGTTAATGTTTAAAAGTATTAAAAAAGCTATCATGTCAAAGACTATTTCTAGAAAAATTATGTGTGCAAATCCTAATTTTGATACTGCTTTGGCTTGTAAGTACGTGTGAAAATCAAGTGTTTGTAACCATGACCACCACATCTCTACTCATGAGTATTTGTTTCTTACTAAATTTTCTCTAATTCTCTGTACCAGTTGAATTGGATGCAATGTATACAAGATAGCATTCTCCAAAGACATACTGCAGACTAATTTTGCCTTCAATTACTGATGAGCAACACAGTCATCATGGGGCAGCATGTCTGCATCAACAAGCAGCCAAGACAAAATTAAAAAATTAAAAATTAAATTAAAAAAGTGGCGTGAACTACTGTACATTTTCCCCAAGCAGTGATTTTGAATCCCAGAAGAATCACCTTGTGGGTCAAACTTCCTCTGCTCTGCCAAATCCATTCAGAATCAACCCAAAAGATCCTGAAGCCAAAGAACGCCTGGCTGTGAATAGGAAAGTTTCCTACATCAAAATGAGCACAATTCACTTTCAAACTATACCTGTTCCACTTAAAGTTTCTGCAGAGGCTTCTACAACTGCTGCTGTTGATTTCTTCCTGTCTTGTCACCCAAGGGTATGATGCACTGGAGGGTTAGCCCCACTGCCTTACTCCCTGCTTAGATCCCTACACAAGCAGGCAGAACCCCATCCTCATTTGCCTTCCAAAAACACCACCTGTGCTAGCATAACGGTTTCTCACAGACCAGCAAAGCCAAGGAAGGCAAGTTAGCCAGATGGTGAGAGAAAAGGCCTTGAAGGTGTAGCAATGAAATGAATGCTCTGATGACAGCTGTGCTCTTTGGGACAGCTGCAATATTAAGTACAGGACAGAGTAAATCGGAACCATTTTAGAACTGTACAACATTCCCAAGTCTCCTATAACGTCGTGGGGAGAAAATAGAAATGGATAACAACAAAAAGCGCTCTGCTGAGCAAAGCTTCTAGAGCTCTAGTTCTGAAAAAAGAACATGTGTCCTACATAAAAAAGAAAACTTTTTTTTAATTATTCTTGCCTGAGATAAAACGATGATATTAAAGGTTTCGTTCCTGTAACAGATGGAGAGCGTAACTTCACCTAAGGATACTTCAGCTCCTTCAGTATCCTGAAGTAAGGATACTTACTCCAGCTTTTTATTAGGAGGACATATACATCCCAAAGTTTTCATTTCACAAAAAACCTGAATGAAATCCCATCTTTGTATTAAATCAAGATGGTAACTCCCTCCATAGTACACTCCATTCAATTCATAAATTTAATAGACACCTGACCACAAAAGTTTGCCCACATATTATAAAATAAAATACTATCGCTACTTCATACTTAAATATTACTCAATTAAGTTTACAGCAGTATCTTGAGGCAGGGATATTTGTTCCCTAGTGCAGCTCATTCACTTGAAGGTTTTCAGCTCACAGCTCCGTAAGAAATATGCAAGCAAAATGAGAACATGTTATAACATGTTTGGGACTTAAATATCTTATGCCCAGTCAGTTCAGTTCAAATATAGCTATTTTTGTAGCACAAAAGAGCTGAAAATATTAAACCCAGATGTGACTACCGGAGAATGGAGGAGAAGGAGAGCCACAGGCAATGTGGCTGCTGTTAGGAAAGAAGTAGCAGTGATAGGCAGCTTGGGGAGAAAAAAAAGAGGAGAGGGAGAAGATCCACATTAGCACAGAACCCCTCGCCAGCCCTCAGGTACCCAACACAACCCATCAGGTTCTCAGCTCATCCGACTAGATCAGAGCTAAGGTAAGCCTCATCACCTAACCTGAAAACCTGGACTGACTCTCTAACACCTTGGCTTCCTACAGAGATGATCCAAAAAGTTAAACTAGAGCCTAAGTTATGACTACTTCATTTCCCCATGACACAGTCATTAAATTGTCACATTCCCTGGCAGCAAAAATAAGAAGAAAAGCATTTCTAAAATAATGAAGATAATAATTATAAACTGCTCAAGCTTTGTGTCTGCATAAACAGTTAACTTGCTTACTAGAACACCCACGCCTTCAATTCCTATTAAGTTTCCAAAGCTGTATGTGCAAGGTTACTCAGTTTTACTTTCCGATTCTCCCATAGGGAGAGTGTTTTGACAAATAAGAGTCTCAAAATGTATCATGGTGGAAATCTAGAGCTATCATAACCTTAGTCTTTGCAGCTCTAAACTAATGAATTACAGCATAATGTTCTCATCAAAAAGGTTTTGGAATTGCCAGACTTCTGGATGTCTTTTCAGATCTCACTAAAATGAAAGATAAGAGAAATGAATTTAAAACTGGAACTGGAGGGGGGTGACACAGACAACGTCTGGCTAACACATGGCAGCTTTGGCTACTTGCCAAAAACCTGTAACAAGTTATTAATATGAAATACAAAAATGCATATAGCTAGCTTTATAACAAAAGTTATTTATAACTAGGATTATTTGAGGCACCAACCAGCCTAGACCGTTTGTACAGACTCTTTGATTATTAAGAGCAGCAATATTTTTTAACATTGTCCTTGGCTCCTGTGCCCTTCTGCAACACAAATAATAAAATGCTGGAACTTCTATAGTGCTGACAAACCCTGTGATTTAAACCTCCATGGATTAACAGATTAAGAAAAAAATTCACTGCTCTTCAACGAGATTATTACACACTATCCTAATCTAGGCATCCTTGACTTTATGATTGTCACCATCTCCCCCTGTACTGTCAACAGGTCTACTTTTAATAATATGTTGGTAAATAAACTTTTTCTGAACTGAAACCTGAGTTCTCCGTGATAATGTGTTAGAAACATATAAATGTGTTGAAAAGAATGTTAATCAAGGAAAAAAATAACGGCAGGTCCAAATCCACTGTGCTGCTTTTATTATCTCAATCTATGGACATTTATTTCCATGTAAATTAGTAAAGTGTACATCAACCAGACTGTCAGGAAGATAAGATTAGTGTATATTACCAGATAAATGAACTTCCCTATAGAAGATGGCTGGAAATTTCCTGAATTTTTAAAATGCCCTCTTACTTGAAGATTAAAAAGGATAATCTCCATTTTCCTGCTACATATAGCATCTTTGCTATGTTCGCTGTCCCAGAAAACTTTTGGATATTAGAAATACCATCTCTCTCTCATATTTCTGTTACACAGGATTATTCTGCATCTCCAAAATTCATTTCTATATTGTAAACACCAAGACCCTTGTCTAGGATTTGACATGTAAACTTAGTAAAGTTTCTATATAGCCTTGCTTCTCTCAAATGGAAACATTTTCTTTCCATGCCACATTAAATGCATCTAACCTTCAAATTTCTGGTTGCTCATCACTGACTAGTTTAAACACACCAGACAAAGCTTACCAGATCAGTATCAGTTGACTGCTGTCCACCTCTCTGCTCTTGTCCTTTTTTACTCCCCTGCTATCTGTCATCTCCATTCTGTCAGATCTGTATGCCTCACTGATTCTTTCTCCCACCTTTCTCTCAGACTATCTCCACACAGACCCTGGCTCCCTGTCAAAACACATTTGAATATTTTTGAATAATGTTTTCAAAACAATACTGTATAAAATTCTTCTTGATGAGTATAAACTCTTCCTACTCACTATGTTTAATCTTCTAGACATAAATTAGAGTGAGAAACCTAAAGTTTATTAGAAAATAGTATCTATAAAAGTAATAATTTCACCTAAAAATGATCAGACATTTCCACAGTATAAACAGTAGTATTTAAGATCTAAATAAACTGATATCCTATAATTGTTAACTGATACATGTTGAAGTTTCTTAGGAATGGCTCACTTACACATTATGATAAAAAAAGTTCTTCTGTGGAGAAACTAATTTTATTGAGGGAAAAAAGCCTTAAAAAATGGATGATAGAGAAAACAACACAATGACATCTGCACTACTAATGAAACATTTCACATAACACATGCTCCTCTTTGCAATTAAAAGATAACCACTTCTATTTCATTTGATAAGAAGGCCCAGTGAAAGGCAGGACACTGCACATAACCCTCTCCCCTCTCCAACCCTTTTACATACCTTGTAGGACAAAATTTCTTTGAACTGATGACTGAAAAAAAAAAAATAGATCAATTCAATTAATATCTAAAACAGCAGAGGTGGAAAACAGAAGTAATCATTACATACTTGAACACATTTTAAACAAAATAGCAACATCTGTATCCTACAGAAAGGCATTCAAAAAAACCAGAAAACACTACAGTTCCAGGTTACTAGAAAAGGAAAAGTGTATTTGGTATTGTATTTTTTTTCCCTACTGTATTATTAATAAAAATTGTCTCTTTAAATCAATATAAATGCTAACAAAGGTTTACTGGCATTTCCACATTGTCACATAAATACTTCATATTACATGTACACAACCTCTAGACATGCATATATTTTGTTCGTATCACAAACGTAAGGTGTCTCTACAATGGAATTGAGTATGGAACACAGGTAACATGGGGATATGTGCAGGCTATCATGTCTTATGATCTCATCAAATAAGGGAAAAAGTAAAAGCAAACCCTAAAACGTGGCTCGGGCTAGGGTTGATAATTTTCTACACAGGTTTACGATGTTAGATTCAAAATTTTAGCAAACAAAACCATAATTTACATTCTTGCAGCATCTACAGCAATAAAAGTTTTCTAACACAGTGAGCATTTCCAGTCTTCATGATCTAAAAACCTAACTGGTCAAAAATCAAACAGTATCCAGTCAATTTTAAAACAAGTCAACAGAGAAAAGCTATATGCCTGCTAACTTTAGAAAGCTTAAAATTTTGTTGCCTCTTCCTTAGGATTATTTATTTGTTTTACTGTGTTCACAAGAGAAAACAAAAAGGGACACAAATAAAAAGATGGAAGAATCAAATTGACTAAGAAAACACTGTTAAATGCAAAGTTTACCAAACTGACAAATTCTAAATATTTACTCTCCACACACTTCTGACAGCACACTTCAGTATTACAGAAAAATATGAAAAATAGTTAACATGGATGCATAAGATTTTTTTAGATTTGTTGATTTTATTTCAGTTTCGTATTTTAGCAAATATATAGCTAAAACAATGTTGTAATTCCCAGTAGAATTAAACCTGATTCATCTTGGACACCCAAAATGCAAAGCTCAGCTTTATGAAAAAAAAACCAAAACAAAACCGCATCCCTCTTCCCCATCTAGTTCTGCCTCAGAAAGCTGTTAGCCTCTTATCTTCTGTCACTTTATGCTTACCTTTCACATTTTATTTATATCAAAGGCATTAGAATTCTTAAGCCTAAGATATGTAAGTATCTCCAACACGGCAGATTTGAAGAAGACAAAATACCTACACAGTCCATTGAAAAAGTATTTAAAATATGAACTGAAATACAGGAGACTTTGTCTACTTGGGAATAAGTAAGAGTTTCACAAGCAGCAAACTGTGGTATAAAGCAGACTCATTTCTTTAAGCTGACTGCTTACATCTTTCTCCAACATTAAAATGTCAATTCCCCTTCTTACGGTAATTTTCATGAGTTTTCTATCAACTTTGTGATTTAAAGGTAAGAGCTTTGCATATTACATAGATTCCCACATACTGTATCTACTATGTTGATGGTATAAAGTCTTCTGAACTATGAATAGATAAATCTAGGAAAAAATAACCCAGGAATTGCCAATCTGTCCCCCCCTTTCTGGATGGGTTTGCAAAGAGAAACACAAGGAAAGCTGCATTATAAACTGTGAACCAATTTAGGCTTGACACTTGCAATGATCTTCAACTGATTAAGTCCATACTCTTTAGTATTTTCTTCCTTCATTCAAGTTGCTATTTTAAAGCTTATCTTGTCAGCTTTAGTTTACCTTCGTGGATATTTAAACTTCACTGTGTTTTGAATGAAGCCATAACAACAAGGGGAGATGACAAAGGATGCCCGTGCCTTGATGCAGTGTTCGATCACCATGTCTGTTGCCACACCACATGCATGCAGAGCCACCTAGTGAGTTAAAAAACAAAAACCAAAGCAAATTCTTTATAGCAATATTCTAAATACAATCCTGTTGCAGTATTTTTTTTGGTTGACTGAGTTAAATATACGAGGAAGTTTTTGCGATGAAAGCTGTTATGCCAAAGGCCTGGTCCTTAATTCCTTGGTTTTTCATTCCTCTCCTCCATATGAGGAAAAATTCATGGCCTATTCCATTAACAAGGGACCCATCAACACTGAACAAGGGTCACTCACCAAAAGCACTCAAAAGGTAGGTGCACTGCGTTGTGATATCAAATAAATTAAAAACAAAGCTCCACAAAAATATTAGAAGAAGAACTACTGTGGTGATTAGTCAAAAGCTTTTGTCAAGCAAAAAGGACTTAGAAATACAAAGAACTACTTCAAAACTAGATTTCAACTTGGCAGTAAGAGAAGTAACAGATATACCTGAAGTTCACATTTAAAGGACAACATTTACGCATGAATTTTGATCATTTGATTGTACGGTATTGAGTAAAAACTTTAGAAAACAAACACTGCGGGGTGGGGTGGAAAGCATCAAATACAACTTGCCCTCCTTTTTTTTTTCTCCTTATTTTTTTCTTTCTTTTTCTTAGTGACGGGCTCTCCAACTAAGACTGGAATGCCATTCAATCACAACGGCTACCTGCAAGCATTAATGTCTGTTTGGGCAACGCACAGGTTGCACCCAAATTCTTCATGCCTTCCTGTAGGACAGCAAGTTATTGCTGGACTCGATATATTGCAAGGAAAGGTAAGCAGCACTCTCTATCAACAGCTGTGATATCAAATGGACCAGGTGAAATGGAGGTATTACTTGCTCTGCCTTCCTCCATGTACTCAGTAGCTCAAAGAGTAGGCCTGTTTCATACACGTTGCTCTATGTTTTCATTAAAGTAAGGACATTTTTGAGGCACATCTTTAATTTTATGCAGTGGTGTGGATTTGTAAAACCACATTGTGTTCTTTGCTTTTTGTTCACTGTAAATTTAGGAAAAAGATTTAAAATGGCAAAGCTCAGATTTCAGGGTTCAATGTTGTTTTTCAAGGTACAGCAATTGGAAGATAAAACTTTTCTCAGATATAGATAAAACAAAAATTTTTTTTTGTTTGCAGACTGTTGCATGTAAGCTCAGCTGAGCACATCATTAGTCACTAACTGAACTATAACTCCATACAGATGGTAACAACTATTCTTCTCTCAAGTAGAACATTAAAAAATTACTAAGAAAATAATTTCACAATGAAAGTTTTCTGCTCCTATGAATTTAACAACAAAAATAAAACTAGTTTAACATCAGAAATAGATTCTTAATATCACAGCTATTAGATTATCATGGAATGCAATTATAGTTACTTCCTCATCTATCCAAGCAGGAAACAAAGACCTCTGCTTTGCTTGCACGTTTGGAAAAGAGACCTTAAAACAGCAGCGGATAAAATCAGTAGTTTTGCTGAGCCTGTATTAACTTTCACACCAACTGATTTCTTCTTTGGGTTTCTCAGAATTAAGTGAAAAATCACAAATAAAATTCAAGACAAAGCTTTCTCAGAATACCCTATATATTAATCTTACTGTCCAAAACAAAATAAAAAGTGAGGACTAATGCAGATAATGCATTGGTTCACAAAGCCATACATCTGTAGACAAACGAAGTGGCCCCTGAAGAGAACAACACAGCTAATGCAGTGTGAGACCATTGCCTGAATTCACTCCTCTGGTGTTGCTTCCCAGAACAGTCTAGTGCACGCAGAAAAGCAAAGGGAAAAGAACGTTTCATGAAAGGTTCACTTCAGTGATCTTAAAACGAAAAAAACTCAACACGTTCTAAAATACCCCCCCCCCCCCCCCAATCAAACCGTAAACTTTTCAACTTATTCTCACAACTTAGCTGAGATACTGTGAGTACTACAGAAGTAGTAAAAATAACTAAGATCTCAAAGACTTCTCTGGGTGTTAGCATGAAAATGAGCACTGTATGCAAATATCTGGAAGTTTTCACTTTTAGACTGAAATCCTTTATTGTGGTTGGTACTACAAAATGTAGCAGCACAATGTACGTTTGGCACTCAAATGGGTCATTTCAGAACCTTGATCTTCATTACGCCAGCAATTCATAAGGACAGAAATTTTATAAGGAGCAAAACGGAAATGGTCAACACATTTTTTTATCCTGCTTTTGATCTCCTGGCCGATAACAGATAAGAAAATAGCCAAGTAATGCAGATTCAATGTCAAGGTGACTAAAATGCACATAAATATGTTTTAAAATCAACACCACAAGCAGAGAGATGGAGCATAACTTTTGTCACGTTCATTTTTCTACAGTTTTTTAAATTTCAAGTACTATAACCAGTGAATTTCTTGTCATCGTGTCCATCCTCGCATTTACACTGCATTGTTTTACTGCAAATGGTGAAGTCACGCAACGAGTGAACAGCTTCACAAGCCTCAGAAGATGAGTTTAGAAATGATGCATTGCCAAACTTTGTACATATCTATGTATTATGGCATTATATTGTCATTTTTGTATCAGACCAGTGTTTATGACACAATGATACAAAGGCAGCTAAAATTTATATTATTTACCTTCAAACACACCAAACATTTGTGCTACTGGTCAGTAAACAAGCCAGCTCCTGTCTTAAATGTGGTTGCATAGTAAAGTCAATCCCAAGTTAATCCTGAAGAGTGAATCATGGTATGATACAAACTAATTCTGAGGCTGAGACTGATACAGGTCTCCCAAAAAGGGAAAGCTCCAGGTTTGTCTGTTGACTAGACTACAGAATCAAGTCAAAGAAACTGAAATCACAGGCCTGGAAATGAAGAATTTCCAAGTGAATTTTTCTGACATATACTTCAATAGTTTTCTTGTCACAAAAACTTGCAAGAGAGAATATAACACTTTTTTTATTAAATAAAAACTCCATGGAGATCCTTAACTTAGTATTAACCTTAAAAATAGACCCCAAAAATGAATACAGGAAATCCAGTGATCACAAAATTTGAGACTCGTTTCACTGAAACATTATTACACATTCCACATATAGATTTCAGTAAATTATTCATGAGATCCTGATTTTTTGAAATAGATCTCCAGTTCATCTGCTGAAATTTATATGACAACGCAGCACAGACAATGAAGTTGAGAATTGGAAATTTACACTGGGAGGGACTTGGCTAAAATAATTTTCTTCTTTTCCTGCACTGTATTTCTTTTCCTGTATTAAATAAACCAAGCAAATAGTTAAACACCACTGTTCCTGTTCCATAAACCTTCAGCATTAAACGTCCTCAGCTACAGCCAAAACAGGCCCTTGGTCTGACTCGCACTGTAAGCTTGGGGCTTGCTACAAAAGTTCGTATTCTATTAACAGAATATAAAACTGGGAGACGGGAATCTTCACAGAGTTACAAGAGACTACTTATGCCTTACTCTTCACTAGTGCTGCAGAATTCTGGAGAGGACATTAATCTCATTTACTTTCAGGGTCTAACACAGACGCTTTGAGTCGGTATTCAAATCACCTACTTTGCTCCCACAGAACTCGGATTCCTGCTTTGGGCTGCTCATTTACAGTTAACTGGGGGTCAGAATACCACCTGTTGACCGCAATAGGAGTGTTCAGCCTGAGTCCTACAAAACTGAGATACCACTCTGCCTTTATAAATACAGCTCAAGTATACTTTACACATTGAATACACATGTATATCATTAGTATAACATTCTCTCTGTCATGATAGTTCCTTCTCAGTTCTGCATCGTGCAGTCTTGAGTTGTTTGCTTTATCTTAAAATGCTTTTACTGTCACCTAACTACACTTCTGATCTCACTTCACTGTACTCAGGCTTAATTTGAGCAACAGTAGTCTTCTCCTCCCATCTTCAAAACCTTCTCCAGAGTATATCCATTAATGAATCATAGATTTTAAAATAACCAAGAATCTACCCCACTTCTTTGTCAACATGGTCAGGCAGCACTCATATTTTTGTAGTTGACTGCAGCAGACACTTCTTTCTTCACTCATGTAATACAAAAGCAATGCCAATTTGCAACAAATTATAAATACAAAACTAACTTAATACAGATTAATATAACAAGGGTGCTTCTCATAGCATCAAAAATATCTGTCTGTAAGGATATACAGAATTTTCTTCTCTCAGACATTTTAGTTATTTTAAGAATAATTAACCAGACACTGAAGTTTTGAAGTGGAAAAGCTATAATCACTTACCCCAATGTTAAAAGTCCCATTAAAATACTCCAAATTTGCTTGAATGAACCAAATGTTGTTTAAACCTAGTTCATCACTTCTGTCTTTAGCACGGATCAGGGACAACTCCTTATTTTCTATGAGCACCACCTAGATTTCATACATAAGAGAAAGTAAGGCAAAATAATACTGAGAAATCAAAGTACAACATTACCAACAAGCACAAAACTTCATAGTTGAGAAAACCTCTGAATTACTTGTAGCAGAGCCTGAGATCTCCAAAATGATTGGCAGGAAACCCAACAACAATGGAAGGTATTTAATACTCGCCATTATCAAATCAGCTTGCAAATATTTTATATTTTCCTATAACTTTTGTTTTCTCAGGGAAGTATCATACACATTTGGGATTATGCTAAAAATTCGCATGTTTCAAATCTAAGACCTCTGCTGAGACAACTGTGTCTTCATATTTATTCTCCCTACATGCACACCTTTTTTAGATGATTATCAGAGATCAAAAGCTCATACCTTCTGTATTTTTTATTTAGAATTTACCTGACATGATGGTAGCATGTGAGCAAGAACAATTCCAACATGGCCCTGTGAAAACAAAAACAAACAAAAAAAAAATCTGAGTCTTTTTTCAGTGTACCCTGTTGTTGGCTCATTACATGATAAGCATCCCCTAACCAGTGACAGAACCTTTGATAGCAGCTAAAATTTCACCATTTGTACTTTTGCTTTGCTTTGTGCCAGCAACCACCTAGAACCACAAAGACAAAAGTTGAAAGCAACCGCATCACGTAAACAAAAATGTACATTACCCCTCCACTGCAAAAATCCACAATCACATCTCCAGGCTTAGCAAGCTTTGTCACCGCTGCTACCAAATTATTCAATTGCTGCTGCTTCCTCAGAGCTCGGTCTCTAGACATCTTTCCTGGGGATGACAGAGAAAATGCCTAAGTAGTGATCAGCAGTTCTCAACATTGATAATTTTAAATGGGTAATGAAATTTATGGCTGAGACTAAAAACTGGCTGCAACACTTGGGCATCCAAAACCACTTTGAGCTAAATTTAAATATTTGGCAGAGCTTTCTCTACACCTTTAGTATATTTAAATATTTACTTTCCAGTTGTTGCTGTTAATGTATCCTTAGGAACAGACTTGTATAAACTTTATATTAAGTAATCAAATCAGTGTAAGCTCTAACCTGATTATAGTCCAAACTTGTGAATCATGCCCAGAAAGAGAGCTCAAACCCATTCACAGTAAGGTTGCCAAAATAAATCCCTGCTTACTATATCTATACACTATCCTTAAGTATCTTGTTTTTAAAAGTTGTACTCCTTCTCCTGCCAATTTTCACTTTTCATAATAAGCAGCCTTCTTTATTTAAATGATTGTTTGTGCAAGGAGGTACTCCTCAAAGTGACTACTCCTGTGTAGCAAAGCCTGGCTTTCCATCATACCTGTAACGCAACCAGAAGGAGAAAAACTGTTAATCTCTTTCAAATGTGCTTGGTAAAGTCCAACATACAGTTGCTTTAGATATACTGGATTTGTTTAGTCAGCACTTACATATTTGTAAAGATGCATTTTGTCTCAGTGGGGCTAACAGAGTGCTGACAGACCTATTTAATACTATTTTTGTTTGTACAAAAAAGAGAGTTTGACATAGATATTGACTTTAAAAATATTCATGAGCTCATCTTTACAATAAGAAAAAAAGGTACTGGAACAACTCTCTTGAATGAGTTTTCATGAAGGAGGTTTAGGTGTACCAAACAATCCTCATGTTCTCTGAAATATGAACATATATCCTACTTGGAGCACCACATTACATTTCAGTATGGGCACTCTCCAGTTTTTTATTAAATTCATTAACTTAGTCTATGAAAAATACATTTTTCCCCAGTACTGAGGAGTAGTTTAGAACAAAACTCACAAATCAGTGAAGTTTCCTGGTTACTACAAAAGCAGTTAAATTATCATCATCATCATCAATTACATTTATTATACAGTTTATTGTTTAAATCTCTATCCTGAAAAATGTATTCTTCTGTATTATAATTTACTGTAAATAACATTTCACTTTACAAATAATCCATCAAATTCAACAAAGTCATCAGATAAAGTTACCACTACGTTGCTCTGGCTAGAATGAGAAGAAAAAAATAAATCACTTTTCAAGATGTTACTTTCTATACCGTTAGGGCTAAGAAAAGAGAAAAACTGACAACAGAAGGCAGAGAAAGTCAGTCAGAGTTCATTCTGCACAGCTATTGCACAGTCATTTTAAAAGATCAGAGTAATGACATTTAAAAAAAATATATTCCTAGGTGACTGCACTGCATGGTGACACTAAAACAAGTACTACTTCTTCATGGAAATTAAGATACTGAACACAACCTCCTCACTTCTTACCAACTTTGTAAGTATAAAATAGTACACTTTACAAAAATAAAATCACTGTTACATTTCAAACATTTTTTACACTTTGTGAAAGTTACCGTGAAGAAGAGTCCCAGAAAATTAAGCTTTCTAATGACAAAAAAGTATACAAGGACTGCGGATATGAAACCTTTACCACATTATGTAAAACAATCGATAAATTTTAAGAACTCTCTTTCACATGAGTAGATCCTTGGAAAAAAACTTTTATGAAAGACTATACTGGAAACCTTAATTCCTTGTATGCCAAATATCTGTGCTCCATAGCTTGCCTCTAATTTTCATGTTTCTGTTCGAGAAACTAATATTCAATTGTTCTCAACACCTACAGTTATAACTATAGCCAATGGAAGATGCAGGCATTCCAGTATGTGCAAAATCAAGTGCTGTCATGGTGTCTGAACTAGAAATTCCGTTTGTGAATAGCTAGAGAACACACAAGTACATTCTCTGCGTACATGCATATGTATGTGTATCACAATGGATTGTTTGAGTCTTAAAAAGTAGCTGTTGTCCTGCACATAGCTTTAATCTAACTGAGGTTACCTGAGCAACAAATTAAAAAAAAAAATCAAGAAATCTAATTTCTATTTGTCTGCTATATCCCCCATACCTGAAATACAGCTGTGGCAAGAGGGGCACAACTGACAGAGACTTTTATCTTGATAATACAGGCTACTACTTGGGTTTGCTTTCATCGATCAACAGATCTTACTGGTTTTCTTTCAATTATTTCAACTTCAATAAAATAGTTGTTGCTCTAAAACAAAAAAGAAATTACCAGATGCCTTCCCCTTTTATGCAGGCAGCAAGAAACAGAGTCATATTTTAATTCTTTCATCTGAAAAGCAAATGAGCAGCCAAGCAAGTCCAGAGCTCCCAACAGACACAGCTTCCTTAGAAGCCCACGAGAAGCTGTTCATGCACAGTATCTACATCTGACTACGATTACAGAGCTACCAGCTTAAAATTAGCTTGGTTTATCTCTATAAACTGCAGGCACACTTCTAACCGCGGTATAAGCCTACTCTTGTGATACTGCAGGTCCAGAACAGCAGCAGGCACAAATAGCAAGAAAGACACAGGGATACAACTCCTGATCAGGACTGTATAAAATTTCAGGTTCAGCTAAAAACAGAAAAACAGACTTTGCAAAAGCACGATAAGTTTTTTGTTTGACAGAATTCAGTATGGACTCGCCCTTTTAACCTCAAGACAGCCAAGGCACACAAAATCCCTTAGTTAGAAGTACACTATGAAGATACAAGGGCATCTCTGTTCTCCAAAGTGGGTTTGAACACAACAAAATTTGCCTCGTAAGCTTAAGGTGGTTTCATTCACACTGTAACTCATTTTTAACAGGGGTTGGTTCTCACAACCATTATCTTAAAACAAAACAAAACAAAACCCACACACAACACAACTTTGACCTTCACAAATTTTCCTTTCATTTGGTGAAAACAAGTAATAAAAGTACCCGAAGCTCACTCATGGTATAAAGTTGCAAGTTCCCTTGGTGGAAAGCCTTCAGAATTCAAGGCTTCCTGAGCTCAAGTAACTGCCACAATTAAATTAATGGGATTTGTTGTAAATGCTTTTTTCCTTGGTAACTTCTGTATCACACTCTCATACCCAGTTTCAGCTTCAATCTTACTAATTAGGAGAGGGATCAGGCAGACAACTGTTTTTCCAATTCCTGCCTCTCAACAGGCATTAGCACAAATGTTCTGAGCCATTTTCCCGCACAGTACTGAAGGACAGACCACACCTGTCATGCCACAAACAGCACAAAAATCCATGCATGGATTCCTTATCCAACTTCTCTGTTCTTATTCTCCAACCCTAAGGTTTTTCTGAGAGGTCTGGGATCTATTAATATTAAGTACAGCTCCTGAAAAATGCCATCAAATTTTAATACTGTGCAAAGTCAGCCAATAGATCCTAGAGTCACTAACAACCAAAAAGTAAAATGGTAACAGGTTTCATCAGCAACAACAGATCCATTCCTTAGTACTCAGTCAGTTGACCTCCGGAGTATGAAATTAGTAAGAAATATTTTTTAGAAATAATAGCCTATAGCCTGCAAAAACTCTCTAAAAATCAACTCATCGTCACCAACAAACAAGATTTCATCCTCCCTTACTATGCAGACAATAAGTAGTATACATTCCCTTGAAAGATGGAGAAAACCAAGCTTGAATCACTACGTCTTTTGTCTGCTCTACCTCTGTATTTTGAGCTCGGTAGCTGGAATTACAGAAACACAGCAAGCTTTGACATAGCCTGCAGAGGATGTTAGTTAGCATGGTTAACTAGTCCTTCATTACAGCAAACAGGCAACAAATTCAACAGAAACTTCTGCATCTAAAAGTACTACAGCTCGTTTTGCATTTCTCAAGCCCTGTGATGGTAAACAATACTAATTGTTGTCTTCAAGAACAGTAAGAAAGTAGCTAGAAATTTAGCCCCACAAGGCAAAACCTTGAAGAACGTGATCTTTTCCTATAATGCACTGAAAAGCCCCCATAAAATGGTTTGCTCCCTTCGTAAGAACCCAACTGACAGATTGCCATACAGCCCCACAAAGATTAATTTTCAATTAACGGTCACAACAAAAAATTTTATTTGGCTTCACAAATCCAACATTACTGTTAATTCAGCCCTTGTCAAGCAGAGTTCTAAAGGCACTTAGAGGTCTTGCATTTTGGCACAAAGAAACATAGCTTTTCAGAAGGCAAAAAGCCCTTTATTTTTATATTACCTTTTCTCTGTATTCAAGTTCATATAATCCTTCAGTCCTCAGGTAATACTCTCAAGTTAAACTTGAAAAGTCATTAAAGTTTCCTTAAATAAGCAAAACCCAAATATCATCTCTAAGACTTTAACCCTATTCAACTTTAAAGTCACAGTACAACTGAACACACAGTTACCAAAACATATGTATAACACACAATACATGCGTTCTCCTGTTCCATATAGCAGAATTGCATACTCCTAGTGTTTTAGCCCAAGTATCTTTTTATTAGGTTTTCCATAAGCCTCTGCTAACTAGTTCAAATGATAATGGGAGTCTCCTTTTCATGGGCATTCAGGTAGAGTATATTTATTGCTATATTGATTAAGGACATCTAATTTTAATACAGCAAAAAGGTTCAGTAACTATAAAGCAATAGTGACAGTTTTATTATTTTATCCTAAGCTGAACAAGATTTTCTGTAACCAATACTTTTTTTTCTTCTGGTAGTTCATTATGATAATTCAGCATATTCTAATTATTTCTTAATACCCTGCTCATATCTCTTTCACCTCGATGATGCTATCTTCTGCCACACTACTTTTGGTACCTCTTGGCAGGTGGGGGGGTTGTTTGCTGCTTTGTTTTTGGGGTGGTTATTGTGGGTTTGCGTTATGAGTGTTTTTTTCTTTTTACATATAGTATTTGTCAGATTAGCTGTACAGCGGGTCCCACGCAACTGCTAGAAAAAGCAGAATTCAAACCGATGAAGGATGCCAGCTCAGCTGACACTTATTCACAAAGAAATATTCTTACCAGCCAGAAATAATAATACCTTCTTATAAAGAACTCTGCCAAATCTCGCAATAAATACAATTAGCAAGGCTGGTAACTTTGCTGTAGTCCCGTGGTCACCTTGGTTACTTGAACAACAGTCGTCTTCAACTTCAGCTGCTTTAATTCAATCTGTGTGGGCCAGTGCTGAAAGTTGAAGAACCGCCCTCCCCTTCTCCAGCCTGGGGCCACCTTCCAGCCGCCCCCTTTCACTGCACTGACCAGTCTCCCTTCCCTCCCTCCCAAGAAGGGAACCGTTAACTTTCAGCCACATCCATTTCCTACTTTTATTGCATGACTACACCAGAGGAGAGAGAAGTAGCAGGAGATCGGCCAGCCAGTCTCAGTGTCACCTACAAGCATGTCATGGCAAAGACCCGGTTGAATCACAATCTGAAATACATACTACATCAAAAGGCAAAGAGGCGTGTGAGGGGCAAGCGTATCTCAATCCTCCTCTACATCCCACTCCCCTTTTATAATGATGGAGGGAGGCAAGTTTGATCGAGCAAATAGGATGATTATTTTTTTTGAGCAGTATTTGAACTCAATACAGCAAATAGTCTGTTGGTGGTTTTTACACTTGGGTATAACTCGAAGTGTGAAAAGAAAGTGTCACTGTTGAGAGAGAAGCCTGACCACATCCTGTATCAGGACTTCAATATCTCCTCATCTGTCCATTTAGAAGTAAAAAGCTACATTCTTCTGAGTATGGTTTCAGCTTCGGGAATAAAACAGGCTCTTATTCCAGAGCAGCTGTAAAACAACTAACACCACAAAATGCCCCTGATTCCTCATGGCAGTCTAGCTTGTGGAATGACACCGACCTTGGCCCTTCACTTGTCAGGCTTGGTATAAATTGTTTTCCTTATGTCCAACTCCCTTGTTGTTGCATAGCTTTGTCAAATAATTCAGTCTGGCTGTTTCCAGTGACGCTGGACTAAAAAGCGCCTGTCACTGGAAGTCTGCCTCTTATTTACAAAGGATGTACTCTTTTACTTAAAAGCACATTAAGTCTAAGGGTCAGACTTTGAGCTCCAACATGAACTCCACATTCAAACCTGGTCTCTAACACAGAGTAGTTTTGAAAAAAGATTTTGTGTATTTGTTTTTACTACTTTATATTGACATAAGGACAAAGTAATTTGTTAGAAATAATCTTGCTTCTTCATCTTGAGAATTCTCTTTCTTTCCTTTGCTAAGAAAAATACTAAAGGGACACCTAAATGTGAAAAATAAATTTCAGTCCATCCAAAAAAGGAAGTCTGATCCAGACCAATGGCAAAACAAATCATTTGGCATGTTAAAATGAAATTTTACAAGCTTATGAAGATATGAAATAGACTGAGAAGCAAGACTAAAAATACTCAAGAAATGCAAAACCTGCTGAATTTGGTCATAAAAGTATTTCTTACAAAGTGAGATAATGAATCTGCTGGCACTGACAGTGACAAAGAAAACATCAGTCAAATTATTAGAGAAAAAAAAAGCTTCATAGTTTTCACATTTTCCGCTACATCAGTTCCCTTTAAAATCTAATACAACTAATTTGCACAATAGGTGAATTTTCCAAATCACTCTCACCGAAAGTTAAACGGAAACATTTAACTTGGAACAGCTTCACAGAATTTTAAAGTAGACATTTAATTAGAATTATATTGAGGAGACACTTCTGGGCTGTCCTGCCTGCAGCAATGTATGAAGACTAAGAAGCTAATTCACATTTTGGAAAGCCAGAAAACAGAATCATCAGAAACATAAAAAGACATACTCTGAAGCATCACAAAGTATCAACTATTTCTGCAGCCAAAGCTCTAAGATGGAAATTATGTTTCATTGTAGAGAAAACTGCAGCAAACCTTAATTTTTTGCTGTTTCATTCTTCTGATCTTATTGCCGTTCCAAGACCAACTTCCTAAGGTATACCCAACAGGCAACTTGCAGGTGGGGAAAGCATACGGCTTTCGGCTCTGCAGACAATCTCATAGAGTTGTAATGTGATAGAAAGACACAGGGGTCAGAGATCTCCAAAGATCACTGGGAGAACTAAATGCTCAAGCCTTTTCAAGAGACACGTCTACAAGGTGCAGCAGAAAGATGCAGTTACACAAGATGATGGTAACTGTACTGGCTCTTCGAGCAGTAACAGCCCTGCTAGTGCAGCGTTAAATTCAAATTCCTTTGCCTCTATTACTACGCAAAAAAAAAAAACCCACACACCACACAAAAACTCACAACCCCACCCAAACATCACAAATAAAGCCTGTAAACTATTTTTCTGGAGAATGTGTAGCATGCAGTTTCAGTCAACAGGTAAGGTCAGAAAAGAAAACCTCAGAGTATGCATTATTTTTTACTATATAAAGGCTTTTATGATCAAATGTGGCAATATTTTAGCTATAGTCAAGGGAGTAGGAGAAGAGGATGCTACAATGCATGGTTTAAAATGCATATAGATATAGGGCAACAATAAAAAAAGGGTACAAAAGACAACTGAACTCCACAAGATCATTTTAATGATTTTTTTTTTTTAGATAGAAGTCCCTCCTGACCTTAGTAACCAATCTGCTCCTTATTAAGGCAAGCTTTGCAAAATAGCTTTATCACTTCAGGCATTAAAAGCCCCCTCATCTCACATACACTATCTTTGTGTAGTCTAAAAAGGTCAGACAGCTATGAAAACTGACCTTTGACAATCTAAGCAGGAATTTGGCCTGCTTCCTTTTTTGTATTAGAGGATTTTGAACACCAAAAGAATAAGTCACCTCTAAAAAAATAAAGATCCACAGATGCCAGTAAAAAGAAATTAAAATTAATGCTGGGTTCCCCCTGAACATAACTATATTCTACTTATAAAAGTTGTTTTGTTTGGTTGGTTTCTCCCCCCCCAACTGCTCATCTTCAAAACTCATCTTCTGAATACTCAGCAAAAAGCAATCCAGACACCAAGCTAACATCATTTTTACACATCTAATCTAGTATTTACATTGTTTTTAAACTTTTTTGTATTAGATTATGAAGCCTCTATATGTACTCAAATTAGAGTTATCCGCATTAGTATGCACTTGTTAGAGCCATGCTCTTCTAAGTTTTTCACATTATAATACCGCCAACAGCAATCTTTAGAAAAATCCTGTATCAGCACCTTTCCCAAAACACTAGATTAGTTCCAAAATTCTGAGCTACTACACATTTAAGCTAACCGAAAATGTCTCTTCATCCTTCTCATTCTGAAGGCCTTTGAAATTCATATTTTCAACCTATTTTTCCAGAATCCCAAAGATTAGGGAATTATTTTGTTTTAAAATGAAAGCAGGCAATATTGTACAACCATGGGATTTCAAGGAAGATATCAAACACTGTGTCATGACAAAACTGCGAGAAAAATACGACATTGCATTTACCCTTCTTTCCCTTCTTTTTCTTGCATTTATTCATACGCTGCCTCTCCTGCACTCCTCTCTTTTTCCTTCGCCTTTCTCCCTTACTTTCACTTCTTTAAGGTTAAGATGCCATAAAGAGAAGTCAACACTTTCAGAATTCATGAGCAGTTACAGGACCTCGTAACTGATGCTACTGGACTACATGACCACCTGAGGTCCCTTCCAACCTGAATTATCTTATGATTCTACAAATGGGTATGTTACAGGTAGTAAGAGTGCTAAACATCTTGCTCAAAGAGCAGGTGTCAAGCAAACACAGTACAACAGACAGATTTGTAACAGCTTTACAGCAGTGGCATTCCTTTAAATTCACACCTCCTGTCCTTACCTTACCTCCTCTGTTGCTGCTACCGGAGCAGTCAGCCCTTGTGTCAGTCCTTATGTGCCCAAACCCAGTTATCACAGGCAAAGTGTTTGAGTAAGATATGAGGAGGAAAGAACATCATTAAAGAAACCTTAAAAAGCGAAAGACGATAAAACTTATGGGGAAAAATAAAGGAAAGGGAAAAGCAACCTCTGCTGTGCTAAATGTGGAAAAAGGTCTCTAACCCCAAAAGGAATGTTGTTTTACCTATGCACAATATTGTACCAAATCTCAGCAACATCCACGCTTGTGAGGTAGAGGCTGCTCACATTCTGCAAAATTTCTTCAGATGAAGATGTCACTGTCTCAAAACAAAACAAGAATCAAATGGTTTCTTTACCTCTCACAAACCTAATATCCTGATTGACAGCTACTGTCTTTCTGAGAAAGGGGAACAGCTAA
>NW_009614528.1:0-1028 GCF_000690535.1 Cariama cristata | reverse complement strand
GGATTTTGCCCCCAGGTGACCAACTCTCAGCAGTTAAGAGGCAGCCTGCTCACAGTGCATGCAAGAACATAGCAGATTTCCCTTTCTGAGCTCCTTATGCTGAATATCTATAACCGATTGTTAAGGAAAAGGTAAGGGCTAAATGTCTCTGTACAGTAAGGAGTAGGGACTCACAAGTAGTTGAAGGAAAGACAAAAGACACCTTCTGATCTATATCATCTCATTAATTCCCGCCACAGCCTCTAAATAAGCAAAAAAATTGTAAATATTCATTATATTAATAATTTGGATGATTCCTATCTCTGATTTGCTTATCAATAAGAGTGAGAGAGCCTGAACTAATAATTCAGAAACAGGAAAAGCTGGCTCAGAAGACAGACATGCTTCATTTGGCCCTTATGTGTCAAGCAATGGAACAGCTAGCTGCTGGACAAACAGCAGTACTTTCAGCTTAACTTTACATGTCATATTTGTTTACTGTACAAATGGCTGGAGGAATCCTTCCAAAACACTTACCTTGATGAAAAGGAATTTCATCCTGGAAATTTCCTCCTGCATTTCAGTCATTACAAAAACTAAATCCCACACTGCAAAGGGTTTGATGACTGCTTCCTAATTCAAAGGGTTTGATGACTGCCTCATAATTCATCGACATTTTAATACGCAAATAACCACATCATTTCACAATGGCTTGATATGACTTTCAAACAAAGGCATTCTAGTTGCACATGGAAAGGCCAAGGTTACAAGTTTTTACCTTGTCTGATCTACACTGCAATTATCATGGCACTTATAGCTTGATCCTGTATAAATCTGGAGTTTATGAAAATTTTAGTCAATTCAATCAATTTTGCTGTATTAAATGAGTGTCTCCGGTATTCATGTGGTTTATGTCAGTTAAAAGTGCTGAAAAAACATTCAAGAGTTCATAAGAAATATAGGAATTACATGACTCCATCATAAGGTTTTAATTCAGAAATAGTAACTGCTTGACCACTTAACTGTTTTCCTTTCATTTCTTTTTTTTT
>NW_009614527.1:50237-94421 GCF_000690535.1 Cariama cristata | reverse complement strand
TATTATTATTATTATTTCTTTTTAGCTTTTTCTCACAGGAAGCTTAGTACAATGATCCCTTTTTGAAATTTCTAGATACCAAGAATCCATGTGGTATTCAAAATTTCTTATTTTTGTCTGAAATTATTGGGCACTTTTGTTATACGAGTACATCTTAAGATCTCAGAAATCTAATTTTTCTCTGAGGAGCATTAGAGGACAGCCCCGGTGCAGGAGCAGGTTACCCTGGCAGGAAGACCCTCCGGGTGGGAGCAGAGGGAAGGAGACAGGACAGCCTTCCTTGCAGAGCGCGTGAGCCGGGCAGGGGCTGGCAGAACGTTGCCGAGGGACAGGCTCTTTTTCTGGCTGCGACATGTAAACCCAGTCTTTTGCTTTCTGTTCTTTATTAACATTCCCTTAGTATTGCTTATAACAGTTAAATACTAATTTTCTGGCACTATCGCGGAAGCTGTCAGTGCCTTACGATTCAGATATTGGCATTTTTTATAGACAGAAAAGAATGTATTCAACGGGGGCTCGGGGTGGGAATAAAATCACCGGTGTCCCTTTACCGCTCGTGCAGCTACAGTGGGTCACACAGCCATGTGTCCCCTGAGAGCTCTGCTCCTGCTGTTTCAGCCCCCTCGGGCGTCCTGCGCCGAGCTCCTGGTTTCCCTGTGCTGCAGCTCTGCAGGTAGCGTGCCTTGCCTTTCCTCTGGTTGTGCCCAGGCTCCTGCTCCTTGGCTTGACTGATGCTCGCTTTCATTAGATGCTTTCCTGGAAGTGCCGCAAGCTGATCACACATAGCACCATATTTGATCATGGTAACTCTATTTGAGCCTAATTCTCTACTAATTCTTTGCAAGCCTTCAGTGCCAATCAGAAATATCTTTCCAACATCCTCCAGACACCATCCTCTCTCGGTTTGAGAGGTTCCAGTTTCTACAACCTGGCAGTATGTAATCAACAAAGGAAATCCCTGACCTGCCCGCCTTCGGTGCCAGCTCCTCCATTTCAGACCCAGCTGGCTCCAACTGCAGCAAAACTTGCCAAGGCCAAACGCAGAGCATGGACAGAAGTGGCTGATTAGGGCAGGAGCTCTAAACTCCTCTGGACTTAGGTTTGCTAACAGCCACAGTACTCAGGGTAATTTTCTTTATATGATAGTAATTTAAGATGAGAAGATAAACAGCATCTCATTAGCGTTGAGACAACACAGGGTGCTAATCTTACCATTATGCAGTGCATGTGCCCAGCGCATGGATCGCAGAGAGCACAAGGTCTTGGGCATTTGCCTTCCAAAGGCTTTAACCTAGGGAAAAGCTGAAGCAAATAGTTAAATCTCCCTCCTTTACAGTTAGGACTATTCATATGCTTTATTTCAGCTGATTTGTTGCATCTAGAGCAGATAAGAACAAGCTTTGTTCCTTCTGAGCTTTCTTTTGCATCATACCAGATTTTCATAGTGTTTCCTTCTGTTGCAGTGGGAGCATCAAGAGATAGTTATCCCCAATGCCTGCCTGTACAGCTCCCTGCCTCTGGGCAGCTATTATATGCAAGGGACTGATTCTCCTGCCACTTACTCGGATCTGAAGTGGGAGAGGTGACAGACAGGGAGAGGGGGACTTTTTTTTTGTTCTAAGGAAGCAGTCAGACTCAGGCACTAACAAACAACTCTAAGGCAAGTCCTGTATTCGGTCTGCTACCCAGTATGATGTGGTAATCAGGTGATGTCACATCAGAAATCAGATTATCTGTTCAAATCACCTGCTTTTCTATCAAATGGCAATCTGAGGAGTGCATTTTACACTCCTTATTAAGCTGCAGCTCTGGCCCTAGCTCTGGCTGTGGCAGGCCTTTGATTGTGTGCTCGTGTGCTCACACACATATGCATACACACACAACCATTCGGCATGTTTGCATCATATGGGATCTCATTTAATCTCCTCCTTTCACTCATCTTCAGCATGTGCTTACCAGCTGAACTAATGTCCGTTTGCTTGCCCAGCTGCATGTTACAGGCTTGGATTACTCTAACTTTAGATAGTAACACTTGTGTAATTAAAAGGAGTTTCCAAACTGTCAGTGGAGTGCCAGATGCAATAACTGGAATCATCCTGCCCCTCATTTCTTTTCTTCTCTCCTCTCTAAAACACCCAACACCAACCAACAGGAAAATTAGCAATAATAACCCTATGAAAGAAAAAAAAAATAGCCAAGGAGAAAAGCAGCATTGACAGATATGTCAACCCCATAGGATAAGCTGCAGTATGACAACCCATCTTAAAAAAAATAAACCCAGAAGTCCTCCGTGCTTCGTAAGTGTCATCATATTTATTGCTCTGTCATATTTGAAATTGTATTTTTAATATTGAGAAAACTATCATAAAACCTATTGCAATACTTAAACATCACTATGAAAGTGAAGAATGGATTTTTCCATAGAAGTAGATTCTCTAGTGGAATTACAGCCCTAGTGAAAATATACTCCATCTTCAGCATGCTTTAGGGTGTGCTTCTTGGATAAGTTGGTAATATTATACCTAGACGTATTGTCTGCAGGCACTGGACACAATCCTCTGGGTGTGCAGAAATTAGATAAGGAATAATTCTTTTGTATAATAGTATCCCTTGTGTAGTCTTCTCTACAATACAAAGAAATTATTTCAGCTTCTCTCCACAGAGCTTATCTTCTGTCCCAGCATTAGAGTGTACTTCTCCTGCGTTTTACCTGGGCAACAAATATTTTCTTACTTCATTGTGTTAGAAAGTCCAGCATTGGTAATTTACAGAGCAACTTTGATTCCAGAGTCAGCCCATAACTCTATGTATGTTTTTGCAACATGCAGCTCCCGGGTTAAGTTGAACAGGAAGAAATAAATATGCCCCAAAGCAAGCTAATCTGCACAGAGTGCGATGCGAGGGCGGTTGTACTGCCTGTGTTAGCGTATATCTGGGGGCACAGCTCAGGAGCTAGGACCCCCGTCCTTATGAGAGCTTCTGTACATAACTTAGGTTATTTACAATGTTGCTGACCTGTAATTCAAATACCCTATTACTCATGAGACTCTAAGTTCTTTCTGTCTGTATCTTTCTAAATATAAATTACCATTTTACGTTTTCTTTGGGAGATTCATGACTGCAGTTAAGGCCTGAATGAAAAGAGAAGAATCTCTGCTGCTTACTTCAACCTGAAAAACCTCATTGTCCAATCCTGGAAATTTAATTCACCTTTCTCCTATTTGCAGAAAATATCTTTAGACTTTTGCTGGCATGATTTGTACTAGAGAAGCGTTTAGCAGTATGGTCTGTTTCTAGTGATCCAGCCTTCAAAACTTTTTAGAACAAATCAGTCTTATGGTTTTCTGTCCTTTTCCCACTACAGATACTTTCTGCTCTCAGCCAGAGTTTGCTATAGACTTTGATATAATCACAGTTAGACCTAAAGTGATGTAGTGTTTTGATTTTCCATCAGAGACATTCCCATGGATTTCTATTTACAGTGAATCACTGTCTTCTAAACCTTCTTGCAGGCAGAACATGTTACACTGGGCTATTCCCATATATATACTTCCTACTAAGACATTTCAGTCTCTGTTTCAAGTTACATGTATTCAGTGGCATAATCGCAAAGCTGAGGGACTGTATAGCAGTATACTGAACAGTATAGCAGCTCTTCTTCTACTTTACTGTTGTCTTTTTATATATACGGATGCAGAACATTTTTACCACAGCCTTTCATATCTTTCACTGAGTCTCAGGTTGACTTTTGGTTTCTCACACTCTATCCTTACACTCCTTGGTTGCTAGAATCTACTTAATCATCCCCTTTTCCATTCTTTGCAAACATTTCGGTTATTTCTGATGTTCAGCTGGGGTGACCTTTATCCCTTGGTGCTGCCAGGGGCTCCCGACTGACCCTGGGCTGAGCACATGCAGAGCCACGATCACCTCCTGTGAATGCTGTGCTGATAAACCAACACTGCAAGGTACTCACATCTTGTGCTGTCAGGTGCTTAAAACGCACAACATGATCTTTGCCTTTTTAGCTTCTCAGGCCCAGGTGGCACCAGCAGCCCTTCATTGCCTTGAACAGCCTCACCTGGGACCCCCACTCACATGCCCTCCAGCTGTGGGCCCAGAAGCCCCATTTAAGTTCCAGCCTGGGCCTTTGGTAGTGGCTTGAGCTGTACTGTAGCTGAGTCTGCTTCTGGGGCTGTAGCTGAATGATTTGGCTTTCCTGATTTAACGGTGGAGTCCTTGTTACCTTGCACTTTGCCTGATGATTGCTGGCTCATAGATGGGATGTGCTGCTGCCATCACCCTGCCCTGCTTGCCTGGCTCCGGTGCTGTGGGACCACGCCATGGGGGTGAGCTCACTGTCCTCCCCCTGACTGCAAAGGGTGGGAGGAAGCTGAAGAAATTTGCACTTGCTCCAAAAAGTAATCCTGCTTCTCAGATGTCTGCAGTGCTGAGGAAATACAGCATAATATTTAGAGCTTTGTGGAGGAGGGAACCTTGAGGTCTCTTTAAATGAAATAGGCAAAAACACGAGGGAATGGGGAACCTGGGGAAGAAGTCTGTTTTGTTCACACAGAGCGCTTCATTTTGGTACCTTCTAAACATGCTGTTACAGCTTTGACTTTGTTGATGTCTTATAACCATAGTTATCCTGAGTTTTGAGATGAAAGGTCATTTTGAATGGTAAGTGGTGGGTTTTTTTAATATAAGGCAAAAAACTTACTGAAGTGTGCTTGTGACCAGCACTGCCATTTAATTAATTGTGCTTCACTTTGCTTTTCAACTGGCTTTGACTGAGCCCTAGCTATTCTGCTTTCAGTCTTTGCGAGTACTATATGCCTGTGGCATATTCTTTCATCGCAATGGATTTCAGTGGAGATGTACCTTGATCGTGCAGGGCTTCCCATCAATCTAACGCTTCTCCTGGTAGAAGCTAAAGATGAGCTGAGTGCTGCAATGGGCCATATATATGTAGCGTAGCTGACAGTAAACAATGACAGTCTCTCTTCTTGGCACCATAAAACAGCAAATATTGTCAATCTTTGCTCTGTTATATCTGAAAGGTTCTTTGATTCATGTATGTTCCGGATACTCAGTGCAAAACACCTGGCCTGGCGCAGCTTAGGTGTGCATCACAGCCTTTCCCTTCAGGAGCATTTTGGCAGCCCGGCTCTCACAGTGACCGTGGCCTCATGGCTGTGGGTAGGCAGCGTAGGTATGCTGCAAAAGGTTTGGTGTGCCGGGAAAAAGCTATGTAGCTCTCAGTATATCACAGAAGATGGGATGTTATTGGGGAGTTCTAAAGGTGAGAGTGAGCTGAAATACATTTGACTTCCCTAGTAAATCTGTACTTGTGTACCAGATGGCTGGCTTTCAAAGTCCTCTCCTAATATTTGTGGTATTTCCTTCCAAACAAACACAATTTTGTATTACTTGGATAGGCTTGTCTAGCCCACCTACTTGCATAGTATCCGTTACGGCTGTATTGGAACGCCTCAGTCTTTCATCTGTTTTTCCTCATTATGCCCCCAAGACTCGTTTTCTTAATTTTACAGCTGAAGAACTGGAATAGACAGTCAATAGGAAATAGGCCAGCTATTCTGCACAAGTTATGTTTTGCATTGGTTTTAAGTGAGACTCTTTAAAATATAATTAAAAGCTGTATTGTTCCTTGATTAATATGCTGCTCTGTTTATAGTATAATGCCACACTATCCGTATTGTTCCTCAGCCATTTTACAAATATTTCCATGCTGTGTTTATTTTGGCAACTGCTGCCAGATGTTGACTATATGAATTCTTTCCAGCTTTTTAAAAGTTGCATTGCCGTTTTGTCTAGAAGATGCGTCTATGCCAGGGTCCCATGATGTAAGGAACCACATCGGCACCTGGGAGAATTGGCCTGCCCCCCAGGCATGCCAGACTGAAGCAATGGGGAGCAGAAACGGGGCCAGAGCACAGGGTTTAGATTTGCCCTGCCACCTCCCAGTGCCAGGATTGCCACTGCAGCCAGGGTCTCGCTGTGCCGCTGATCACTGAAGGCTTCTTATCGAGGGGAGAGCAACACAGGAGGGAAGGTAATAAAGAGAGCAGAATGACCGGCTGTACCCACTTCAGGGTCTGGTAGGTGATGAGGGCTGAAACAAACCCAGGGATTTAAGCATCTGTCTCAGTCCTGTGGAGCTCCAGGTGGAGAGGAGCCTTTGTGGAAATCAGCACAGAGTGTGACCTAGCCTCCCGTGCCCACCTTTGCACAGCATTTGCAGGGTTAAATGCTTTAAATTTCCAAAGGAGCAGCAGGACAGCATAGTGTTTTCAGTGTTCTGTGAATACATATGCATTAGTTTGAATTCCACAAAATAAACTTCCATGGAAATACAGGGTTTAGGCCAAGTTTTTGAGTGATGTATGTTGGCAGGGCTTGCACAACCAGATACGAATCTGGTCCAGACCTTGTAGTTTACGGTATATATTAGACGTATGACTGCATGCTTCTGAAGCTTTTGGGGGAAACAACTGGTTTGTGTTGCATTCTGTGGCTTACATGATCTTGTTTGGTGCTCTGTGTGCCAGCTTCATGTCAGGAGTTTGAGCCTCATTTGTACTGTGTGAAGGAGAGTTTCCCTCTGGAAAAGGGAAGAGTAAAACAAATAAGCAGTGACTTAACTTCTTCTGCAGATTCTTTTTTTCCTCTCCTTTTTCTGTAGATGTTTTGCTATGAGCTTTGACTTAACTTCTTCTGCAGATTCTTTTTTCCCTCTCCTTTTTCTGTAGACGTTTTGCTATGAGCTCCAAGACAGAGAATCTGTCGTAACTGCTTTCTGTTCAGATCTGGACATAGGAAAATCATCTGGAAAGTCTGAAAGATGGGGCTACTGCAAGTATTGATACTCATCACGGGTTCTGACACCTTTTAAATGACCTGTCTAGAGCAGATAGGAAATTTGAGGCTGCCAGGCGAAACAACTTGTTGAACAAAACCAGCAGTGTCCATTCCAGGCATCTGCACTTCCAAGGACTGGCGATCACTCTTCGGATTTCAAGGCATAAACTGGCCATGAAGAACTGTTAACACGTACCACCCATCCTGTGGCTCTTGGACATTAAATCAAGCACTTTGTTACTTGCAGTGTTTTTCCCTTCATACTGCTTCTGGTAACCATCAGAGTAAATGAAGAAGTCACCTGCTGCAGTGTGTCCATTTGGGATAGGATTTTCCACTGAATGTAACATTAGAAAATATAATTTGATTGTTGCCAATTAACAGCCTAGCCATGCCTCTGGTAGTTACAGGGATTAGTGGTCTTTATTCTGCATCATTTGAGATCTTTATATTGCTGACAGGCTGCAACATAGAGGACCAGATAGCCCATTTGTGTGCTGCGAAGCACTTTCAAGTTAAGAGATCATTGTGCTGTTGAAATCAGGTATGTAAAATAAATCATCTAAGGTTTTGCAGGCCCTAATTCAGCGAGCAAATACCATAACCCTCATTTTATTAGAGCAAGAAACTGATTAACAGACCTTCTGCAACATGCCCGAAGGGACTGGAAACCATCTCGACAACAAATTTTGATTCTACAGCCAAACGTGCAGGCCACGGTAGCTCAAGGTTAAGGATGTGGCCCCTGTAGGCAATTGCAAATGCTGAAATCTGCCATGATGCCCTATGCTTGGAAGTCTTCCTCCAGAGGGCTGTGTAAAGGCAGACCTCTTCCCTCTCCCATTCCCAAAAGCAGAGTAGCTTAAATCAGTGCTTTTTATCTTCTCTTTTCAGTCTTTCACTTCACCCACGCATAAGTCCTGCTCACCGAACGTCTGTGTGAAGGCCCAGCCCCAACTATTTAACTGTGTGTGGAAGTGAGGGGAGGAGGCAGAGCCAGGGAGCTGCACGGTTCACTGCAATTAGATTTTTGTCCTGTCCTTGGTAAAGTGAGGCTTCTGGCACATGCAGTTCCTGAAGCTCTGTCTCTCCAGGTGCTCTTTCCTTTAGGCCCATCCCTGTCCTCTTTGAGTTTTATATTGCTGCATTATTCTCGTTTTTGTCTAAGTCAAGCTAATGTTGATAAACACCAGTTTGTTCCTTTCCTGCAGTGGTTTAAACAACAAAAACCACAGCACAAAATAAACCCAAAATAATCTTATCTTTTGGCTTGATGTGTGGTAAGCAATGTTACATTATTTAAGGGTCCTTTAAAAAACAGACTAAACAAATCACCATTTCCTTTATATACACCCTTCATTTATATTACACATAGTCAATCTTTTTTCTACCAGTCGCTGGTTTTGTTGTTGAGGTGTTTGGGGTTTTTTTTAAAGACTTCCTCTTAAACATGTTTAAGCAGGTTGTGGTCTAAGTTTTGGCATTGTCATGAGCCCCACATATGGCATGGCATGTAATTCTACAGCTTTTGGAGCTGTGCCGAGGCCTGAGCTCTGCCCTGGTCAGGCACCAAGGCAGTGCCTTCCCTCAGGCTGCAAGGGGGAAAGCTCTTCACCTGCATTTGTTGGGAGGAGAGTGGGTGTCCCAAAATACCGGAGGAATTTCCTTCAGATAATTCATGATCACTGAGTCTGTCAGGGAACAGGATGCCCTGTGCCTTCATCCCATCCTTTCTGGCCACAATGAATTAGCCCATGGCATGGGGTCTTACTTGTTGAAGGTATTTTTTCCAGAGCAGAATTGTTTGTGTACTGGCCTCTGCAAATTAACGACTTTGGAAGCGGGAGGGGAGAGGAAGATGTGGTGATTGGTAATACCTGGATGGTAAGGATTTGTGTGTTTCCCCTTCTTTGACTTGCTAGCTATTTTTCTCACAGAGCTCATGAGATCTAAATAGAGAAAAAGGATGCCTGGCCATTTTTGTGTGTGTGCTACTAGTTTGCATATGCTGCACACTTTCTTCAAAATTAAGTGCATTCATTTGCAATATTTCTATTCCCTAATTAGGTTTACCAATTGCTAACGTGAAGAAATGTGTTCTTTGGTTTTGAGGATAGTTTATGAAAACAGCCTATGCAATACATATTTTAGCATCGAGGCTGGTTCATGGCATTTCTTTCAGGACTCAGCTTCTTTAAAGTAACAGGGCTAAAACTATAATTTATATTCTTTTCTTACAGATATTGGATAATTTCTAGCATCTGAAGGAAGGTTCTTATTTTTTTGTTATGATAATTAGTTGACATCAGAGAGATATGGAGATAATGCAAGTGTTGTGTATGCTTGTCTTTTTGTTGTTGTTGCTGTTCTTTTTTCACTCGAACCAACTCTATGAAGCCAGTTCCAAAAGATACACCCATTTTAATCATCAGTAAAAGCTCACTCTGGAGACTTAGTTTATGATGTAATGATTTTATCGGATATGTATAAACATTACTGTTTTGGGAAGATACTGTATCAACAAAGCTACGCTTTTAAGGCTGGTATTGTACAGAAGGTCTTGTAACAGAGGTACTAGTTGGTATTTGGGAAAAGGTTTTAATTCCTGTTTTCAAAGTCTTTTGAAGCCACTTGTTACTATTTGGGGACTTCATCAGTTTATTTTAAGCATCTGTGGATATGTTATGAGTTCTTTTGCTTCCTTCTAAAGTATGTTTGCCCTCCTGCTTGGCTTATGGTACAGGGTTGGGATTTTTTTCTTTTTCTGGGGATTGTGTCAGCTCCAGAATGTGAGTGACTGTGTGATGGATGCTGTGGTCAGGGCTTGAACATGCAACTAATCGGGACCTGTTTCCTTATCACTGACTCTGGCAGCAAATGAGGCTGCTTTTTCCTTGCCTCTGCAAGCTCTTATTGGCAGCCACAGTTGCTGAGAGCAAGCAGAGACTGCTGATGTGTTCCAGGCTCAGTCTGCAGCCTGTGTTTCTAGCCAGAGATAGACAGGCAACTCTGCTGATTCAGAAGAAACACATTTAACATCAGAAAGCCTGGAGGGGAAAAAGACTGAACTCAAAGCACAAATCAAAGAGTAGTAACCAACATTGTTGGCCTTGCTTTTTCGAATTCCTAAATGCAGAACCTCCAGGGCACCCCTTTAGCATGGGATGGCTGGTACTAGCCTTGTTGGAAGCTGTGACATTTCTCATTACCATTAGGATGTAGTGATATCACAAGTAACAGCATAAATGAAACACCACAGCAAGATGCCTGTATGCTGTAAGCCAGAGTGTCCAAAATGGTGCCTGGCCCTCAGACCCCTTACCAACAGGCCAGGGAGAGCTGGCTGCAGCTTGGGTGCTGGATTTGCCCTCTCAGAAGTGCAAGTGAGACGAGTAACATCTCCGTGTGATACCCTCCAGTTGCCAGGAGGCTTGTGGTTTCCACTGAGGAGGAGGAGGTCTAGGGACCCATGAATGAGAAGGATGCTGGGTCTCTAGCCAGTTTCTCCGTTAAAATGGTGCTACCCTTTTGGAATAAACTATTCCAGTACATTAAAAAAACACACAAAACACCAAAAAATCCTTTGTAATGGTCAAGAAACTTCTTCAGTGTGGATCAGAGCAAGCTTCTGAGTGGCCAGCCAGGCTGTCCTTTTAGTGCCAAAACTGTTTCAAGTCCTATCAATGAAGAATTATTTAAAGAATTGCTCTTTTGCTCTTTTTAAGATGCATCTTCTATTAATTAGGTACAGGGATTATTTCTCATTTGATCCTTGTGTCAATTGAAATTAAACTAACAGCAAACCAAAGACACTTTCAGTTGGCTTGGAAATCCTCATATGTAGTGCCAGAAGAAATAGTGTAGAAGGCCCAGCAGTGATGTGGCTGTGGTGTCCGTAACTGAGGCTGTTCCTTGGGTTTAGATGGGAAGGAGAGCAGGAGGTACTGTTTTGATCTTGCTGAACATGAGCTGCCAGGACATCAGGCTTGGAGGTAGACATCTGCGCTCCCCTTGAGGGGGGGATATCTGCAGGGGCAATTTGCTCCTCACTCCCTGGAAGAAATTACCCTGAGGAGGTGTCTCCTGCCCTTGGCTGCAGAGTGAGGCAGAGCAGGGCTTACGCTGCTGTCTGCTGCTTTGCTGGCCGATGGCAAGTGAGAGGAATGCCACCCTCCAACCGAGAAACAGAGACCCTGTTGACTTCATTTGCTGCTGGCCAGGAGAGGAGTGAAATTCATCCTGCAGGGTAACTTGGCTATTTTGCTAACAAAGCCAGATAGACAAATGCTACTATTGTTTTTACAAGACATGCCCAAAGAGAGGAAAAGCTCTGTTGTATAGGAATGATTTTGAGGCCAAGACATATTAATATTGGAAGGGGATTATTCCAGTGCATTGACCAGAAGCAAAACCGTGTCTTGTTCTACTAGTGCTTAAATTCTGAGTGCTGGAAAGGGGTTTGACAGAAATGGGTTATACCTCCATGCTCACCATGATGATTTTCCTTGTTTAGCTCTTTGTATCGGAGAAATTCAATTATCGCCTAAGAAAGCATTTGGTCTTATTAGCTTAGTTCTATTAGCTGAAATTATATATTATGGTGTATCTTGGTCTGAGTCCTGTTTCTAAGGCATTAAATTGCTTCCTATAATTTAACTCTTTAAATACTGTCAAGTATCCAGCAGACATAATGAGGCAAAAGGAACTCAAAATCAGGGCCATTACAACAAGGATGTTTGATACAAATTTTAAACTAGTAGAAAAGAATGATTGCTGTGATGTATCCATATTGAGTCAGGTTTTCTTCATGGTGGGTTTTTAGTCTGCATACCATGTCAGGGAGAACCAAATGTGTGACTGTGAGCCCAGTTCCCAGTGTGAAGCGCTGGAGTCAGCGCCTCAGCCTGTTTCTTGGCTGTTTCTAGGTGCCATGTTTGAGAACATGCCCTTGAAAATAGGCAAGAAGTACCGAATGGTGCAGAGATGTCTGCCTGAACCTGTGGGCACGCAGGGGCAGTAACAGCAGCGTGAGCCCTTCCATTTGTCTTGGAGGGTGCCTGATGTACAGAAGTGCAAAGGACTGAAGATGATTCCCCTGCCCTCTTACAGAAACAGTTGTATTGTTGCTAAGGAGTTTCTAACGGCTGTAAATGCTAATGGCTGTATGTAAAGAAAGGGGAGTAAGCTGTGCTTGTATAACCCTTTGATATCACCGTGGTCGTGTGAGGGCCTCTGTCCAGTCTGTCTGTTTTAATATGAATTGACACCCCTAACCAGAAGAGTTTTGTCAGCACAAAGGTGGGTATAGGGCAGATTTGAGAAACAGCATCTCTGTTTTTGTAGTATGTTATATGAATGGTGAAAAAAAGCCTCTTAGTTTTGTCACAATTGGTGCCTTTTCTAATAATTTAAAAGCTTGAATTACTTACATGTGGAGCTAAAATAGCTCTAAGTGCATTTTTATTGCCTGGCTCTGGAGCTGCCATTTACAGGTTAACAGCTCTAATGCTTTTAAATAATAGGAGAAGTATATGTAGTACAGTGTTAGAAAATGATATATGTCCTGTTATTTGGACACAAGTAGAGCACTAAAAGCCCTTTTCTGTTTTCTACAGAATATTTTCTTTTGCAGGTCCTGGTTTGTTGTAAATATCCTCCAGTGGACTAGTAAATATTGAGAGGATTTGAATGTGTTAAAATGCTGTTACATGAATCTTACGATTAAGAGAATTAAACTACTCATGTATAACCATCTACTGCAAATATAAGTATAGCAATGTTGCGATCTATTTTAACACCCGGAATTAGTTTTACACTTTTTGTGATAAGAATATTGTTCTTGCTCTTCTTTCCTCTCCTGCCTGATTTTTTTTTTTAATGTATTTAAGAAACTAAATTCAGGGAAATAGTGCACTGGAGGAGCAGAAAGCTTGGGGATGTTCTGCATGGGGGGAAAGCAGAAGAGGTGCTAAAAGTACTAGCATGTGACTTTCTTTTTTTAATTATCCAAAAGAGGAAAGATTGACATTCACAGGCTACTTAATTTTCTTTATATTCATAAATGCCAGAGTACTTCAGTGGAGATAAGGGTGATAATCTCCCTCCTATAGATAAGGAGAGTGGGGCACAGAGGCAAAGTGGCTTGTTTCAGTTCACACAAACTTAATTGTACAGGCAGGAGAGATCCCAGATCTCTCCATCTACATCCTTCATTACTGGGCTTCATCCTGCCTTTCTCCAGGCTTGCGCTTGCCCCCTAACAGTGCAGGAGCTGTGGGCAAGAGGCGTTTGCCCTTCTGGCTCCAGCACACAGTGGCTGATGGAGATTATACTCATAAAAACATGTAGCCTAAACATTTAAGCGAGTGCTATTTCTTAGTATATTTAAAGGGCTTCACTGGTCTTTTCTACACGTACCTCCTTTAAACTTCTTATTCTTCTTTTCAGATACAGAGCTCACTTCATACTTCTGGCTGGTTGGAGGATGTGTTGCTTTTAGGCTTTAATTGTCCCCTGTAAAGTTAGTGAATAATGAAAACCCTGGAAGTAGAAATCAAAACCTTTCTATATCAAATGTTCTGTGGTGCCTCAGGAGTCGTGTCTTGTGTATTTACCTTCTGCCAAGTGGCACCTGGTCCAGATTCTCCCTCTTGCTAAATGACTTGTGCTTTGCGGTAGACAGTGGGTCTGTGTCTTCCACCAAAAATAATCACTTTGCATAAAATGCCAAATTTAGTCAAAGCCTGCTCTTTTTTGTGTTTTTAAAAAACACTTTTGATAGAAAAGAAATGGTATCCTGAATCTGTAGTGCTGGACTTTCAAGAAATCTTGTCTAATTGCCTGTTTATCTGAGGTTAATTCCTGAAAATAATTTTTATAGGTCCCTGAATCAGTATTTGTGATTTGGGTTTTTTCACACCTTTCTTAATATGAAAAAGTGTCTTAAACTGAAATTAACACTGCACGTATACTGACAAAACTGAGCCTAGCACTATGCTATGCTATGTGAGAAAGGGGGATTATATCAGAAGCAAACTTGTATCTCCCACTGCAAAAAGTCTTCTGTACTGAGTTTATGCGCTAATCTTTCTTCTCTGTAGTGTAATTCCCAAAGTATTCTAGCCTTTCCCATTTCCTCCAGCAAAACCTTAATCATGATGTATTTTGCTTTTCTGTTAGCCATTAGATGCATAATTGTTCTTCCTTAAGTCATATTAAATTATCTAGCTGATTACCTGCTTCAGCAGATTGTCTGGATCATCTTGCATATTACCTACCATGAATAGTATCAACCAAGCATCCCATCTTTCTGCAGCCATAAAGTAAGGCATGTGCCGTTTCTTCCAGATGAGTATGTTGCAGCTCTTTCAGATTGCCAGTCATTTATTCAAAGTCAATATTCTTTTAATGACTCTCCTTCAATTTTTTTTATTCTCACTCTTGAAGTCATATATTCTTAATGATTGCACAGTTAAACCCATAGAATCTACTTTCTTGTGCTTACAGAGGATGCTGTGCCAGGGAGGTGTTTGGGTGCACAAGGAACAAGCCCTTTGGAGACCACAAGTCAATTGTCACAGTCTTGTGACCTTTCTTAGTGCCTTGTATGCTCTCTTGCCTAATATTCCTGACCCACCAGTTGAGAAACAGTAGCCTGGACAGTTCACACAACCAGTCAACAGAATTTTTCAACTTTATTGAGCCTCAGGGCCTATCCCATTTGACACTGTTTTCCGTGACCTTTTGCTGCTTATTATGGAGAGAGCCTTTGATCATGAATGCATACAAGATTCCTCATAAAGAAGTCAGGGTTCCCCACACTGAAAAACCTTCAATGGATTTAGTGTAATCCCCTTGCCAGTCAGACTTCTCCCTGCAGTCCTCAACTTTTGGCCAAGGCATGGCTTGGTCTCCGTTGGCATTCAGTCACTGCCGTATCAGATGAGCATTTCAGAAAGCAGTCCAGTCGTTAAAGCACGATTTACCACCTTCACATCATTAGGCTTCATTCATACATACATTTTCCCTGTGTCTCATCCCCAATGTTTAGACAGTTTGAGTGGGGGGAAGTGAGGTTTTATGTGCAAATCTATTGCTTTGAAACAAAAGGGTGATAAGGATCAGCGTAAAGTTTCTCAGGCCAGGAACCACAGGGTGGTAATACCTGCTCCCATCTTCCAGTCCTGTGCAGGCTATAGGTAGTGGGCTGAACTAAGACATCAGATTCATGCCTTAAGTGAAGAAAGAAGACAATTCACAAGGGGCAGAGCCCACATGGTGAATATTTTATTTTATGCTACCTGTGCTGAGCTGAGCAGAACAGATTGGGGTTTTCTCTTCTGCCTTACACTTCAAAATCTTGCTGTGGCTGTTAACTGAGCAGTGAGGGAGCACAGGGATAATGAGCTGGGCCAAATTCATGTGTGGTGTAAGTGATGCTGCCTCTGCTGATTACAGTTGAGTTGCACCAGCTTGTGCTAACTGTGAAGTTCATTTTTCTTCAGTAATTTTCACTGCTTTCTGAGATGACATTGCTCAGGATCCTTCCCCAAGCCTGTTACTTTATTTTCACTGCCTTTTCCTCTCTTGCACTAACCAATATTTTAAAAACCCTTCCTTCTGCAGGACTTGGTTGATACAGTGAGTGCCCCCCCGCCCCCAGCCTGACTGCTGGCTCACAGTTAGCTCAGTCTGTCTCGTGTGGACTGTGCAGAGTGAGTTACACCCATTGAGAATTGAATTTGACCACAAATGTAAACTCCATTTTTTTGGTAGTTCTGATGGGAGCTTCAGGATGTATTCTTCTCAGCATTGCCATAAACAGTCAGACATCAGAGGTCCCAGTAGCATTCCCTTGACAGAGGAGGATGCTGGCAGATCCCTCTGGGAGCTGAGCTGCTGCTCCTTGTCCCCACACCTTGCAGGGCTGTCACTGCCTCAGGCTGTCTCTGAAGCCTTCCTCTTCCTAGAAAAGATTATGGCTCTGTTGGCACGATTGACTCGTGGGCCAGGTTCTTGCCTTGGGACTTACAGGTGATATAAACTGCCTAAGAAAACGCTTCTCTTTTTATCGCACAGGGCTTGTTCATTGTCTTTTTTATAAACTTTTTCTCACATTACATGGATGGGAAAATGTGCAGTTTGAATTCTTTATTCTGATAAAACATTGCTTTATTTTTGTGTGTGTGTATGAAAGTTTTATTGCAGTTCTGTGAGTAAACCTAAGGAAACAGGCAGACAGAAGGAGGCTAATGCTGAGATCCGAGTGATGTACCTGCGTTAGGCATCTGGGCTAGCTACAGGCTTCGCTTGTGTTCTTGTCCCAGAATTTCAATCTGTGCAAGTGGCAACTCGCGTGTGGTTGTAACGCCCTGGGGAAGCAGGATGTAACCTGGGAAGTGAAGCATCCCTGGTCTCTAGTGGGGATGGTGTAGGCTGACTGTGATTTAAGAACAGCAGACTTTGTTTTCTATTCTGGGTGAAGTGTAAAAGCTGATTTCTTTTTTTTTTTCTTTACCTCAGACTTACTTGAAATTTTAGTTAATTTTGTGTTCTTTAGTATATTTACAGTCAGGAATACCTTAGAAAATGCTTGTTCATCTTTGCAAGGTGTTTTGAAAGTTCAATAGAGAACAGAGATTGAGAGACAATCCATGGTGCTATAAAAACATAATCAAAAAAGCTATTACAAGGGTATAGTGTACAAAGACATTCCTTTCATTCAGTTATTAATGGAAAGGTTTAAGTTTTGCTTTTGCAAGCCACAGACACTGTGTCCTCAGCCTAAAGATTTTCATACTGTTGTATGATGTTTTCATACTTCCACCGCCTATAACTCATGCACAGCTGAAAAACACGTAAGGAAGAAAATGGGCGTGGGGAATATTGGTGATGAGCTCAGTGCTCCTGTTAAGTCATTGCCAGCTAAAGCAGCCACGCTCACCGCTTCCTTTCCTGCAGTCAAGTAAGTTTCTGCGAAGGGCAACAGGATATTTTCTGAACTGCAACTGCAGTGACCTGTTGTGGAGTCCACGCTGGGATCTATCTGTGCAGAGCTCACTGCACGTCCTAGTCCCAAGTTGGCCAATTTTAATTTAGTAGTTAAATTTCACAAGAGTTTTAGCCATAAGGAAGATTAGGTATTATTTGCTCAACTTTCATCCAAATCCTTCTCCTTGTAGGAGATGCCCTTAGGTAGCAGTAAAAAATGCTCCAACACTGACAGACTGGCACTCAGCTCCTTGCCCAGGTGCAGGATGAACGCTGCAAACCCTTTAGCAAAATCCAGGAGTGCTAGTCCTGCACGGTGATATTTGTAGTATACTATTTCTAATTCCTTTGGTGCATCTGATTTGTAAGTTTTCTGGAGAAGGCTTCTTCGGTTCCCCTGGTTATTTTCCTATGCTGGGAAGTGAAGGATTTGATACTTGCTGTGAGGAGTGCTTTCCAGGATTTGGACCGTTCTCACAAATGGTTACATTCCAGAGAAGAGTGACAAAGCTGGTGAAGGGCTTGGAGAAAAAGCCTTACGAGGAGCGGTTGAGGGAGCTGGAGTTGTTTAGTCTGGAAAAAAGGAGGCTGAGGGGAGACCTTATCGCCCTCTACAACTGCCTGAAAGGAGGGTGTAGCCAGGTGGGGGTTGGGCTCTTCTCCCTGGTAATTAGTGATAGGACGAGAGGAAACGGTCTCAAGTTGCACCAGGGGAGGTTCAGGCTCGACGTTAGAAAACTTCTTCACTGTAAGAGTTGTTAAGCATTGGAATGGGCTCCCCAGGGAGGCGGTGGAGTCACCATCCCCAGAGGTCTTCAAAAAACGTTTAGATGTGGTGCTTTAAGATTTGGTTTAGCGGGCATGGTGGCATCAGGTATACGGTTGGACTTGATGATCTTTGAGGCCTCTTCCAACCATAATGATTCTATGATATGTTTGCTGATTCTGCGTGCTTGGAGACTATATGCTCTAGAAACTGCATTATGGATCCTTCATGGATCATGTAACTCTTTCCATATTAAGTAAAATAACTCTTATAAAAGAAAGTTAAGTTCTTTGTTTTAGAAGACATAAATGACACTAGTTGTGTGGCTTCACATGAAAAACCTTTGCTTGCTTGTGTAGGGCAGCCTGTCTTTAAAACTACCAGGCAACTTCTGCTGTGGTCAGGCTATCAGAGTAGTAGTACAGTTGGATCTCCGATGGGGCTGTGCAGAGTTTCTCTTCAGCTGCAAGCAACATCATCATGGTCAAGGATTTCTGCATGTTGAAAACAGTGAAATCCATTAATGCACAACATGAAGCTTATTTATGCTTATTTACTGTTTATGGTGGATGTGCTTGGGGAAGAGAGAAAGCGTGTTCAGTGTTGAGAACGTTCTATGTATAACTTTAATTCCGTGCTAAAGGTTTATGTGCCTGACTGTACGAGAACTGTGAATGTCAATTCCTTTGCACAAGCAGCAGTTCAGTTTCCTCTCTTTGCCTGATCTATTTATTAAGTCAAATTTGTGCATATTCGCGTAGTATTAAATTCATTGCTTTGCAACAGAAAAATTCATCCATATTCTAAACATACTTAAGTAGTTCTATCTTGTTCTGTTATCTTACTAGATATGATTGCTTCCTGTCGGCAAGAATTCAAGAAGTAGCCCAGCTTAGAGTAGGTTGCCCTCATAAATTATATCCTCCTAGGAAGAAGAGAAAATCAGAAATAATAAAAGAGCTTTAGCAAGGGAAGAGGCTAATAATGTCACTAACCTCATGACTCGAAGTATGGAAATTGTCTTACAATGTGAAATTCATTATGTTTAACATTCATGATACTGTTGGACTGTTTAATGAGAAACGACATAATTGATTTTTCCATAATGAGCCATCTACCAAAAAAATATTTAGGGTAAAATTGTCTGTCTGCCATCTGAAGAATTTTTTTAAACACAATTTTGTATGCTATTCAAAATAAGGAACTTAACCTCAGAAAGATTTTTTTTTTAAAAAAAAAAATATATAAAAAATCAGCTGGTGTTTGCAAGTAAATGTCATTGTGGAAAGTAAAAGCAGACGCCTTAATACTAGCAGCTCTCTAAATTTGAAATTTTACAACAGAGGCTGAAAAACGCCCCCACCCCCAATCCAAATAAGTGTTATTTGAATTGAAATCACATTGTATCTTTTCATGGTGATTTCATTTATAGTGTTCACTGGCATTCAGCCCCTCTGTTTATGAATGCAGTGTCCATGTAATGGATCAGCATAAAAAGGGCCTCTGCCCTACTGACACCGCTGTGCCTGGTGTCGCAGAGTAGCGGTTACGGAGCGTGCCAGCGAAGGGGGTACCAGTGTAAGGAGTGCCGTCAGCACATGTCTGTGACACCTGGAATTCTCACTTGGGTGGCTGTCACAGTGAAATGGTTCAGGGGTGTGTGAGGTGAACCTGAGGAAATGGAGGCCCTTGGGAAAAGCAGCTTTCTTGTGGTGGCACTCAGTCCCGTGTGCTCACCCTGGGCAAAGGTAGGAACAACAGTGAAAAAAGCACTTAGACGCCCCATACCAATTTCTGCTTTAAACGATGTTTTAGAGCCGCTGTAAATAACACTACTGCACTTCCAGTGGTTCCCCATGTCAAAATTCAACTATTGCCCACATGTCTCTGAAAATACTCCTAAATTTGGGTACTTAAACTGGTTCTCAATCTACAACTTGGAAAGATCTAGTACCTGAAGCATACAAAGGGTACGAGCCTGGAGACCTCTCAGCAGAGTCCGAGTCTGTTACCTTGCCCCAACACGCTAGATACTGTGCACAGAGCAGGAAGCTTTTCCTACCCTACGGAGCAAGTAAAGTGCGTACCCAGAAGGCAGAGGGACTGTAATAAGGCTAGCAGACTTCTGTGGAGCTTTTCAGTACACATTAAGATGCTTTATAGGTATTTAGGTTTGCCATTTGATATTGATGAATAATCCTGTAGCAGTCATTAGTAAAGGAAGGGCTCCGTCCAGAGATGATGGCCCTCTGACACCTCACTCCTGTTCATGCAGAGGATACCACTCACAGCGCCAAGGAGATTTTTTTTTTTTTCCCACCAAAATAATTTTGAAGCTTTGGTAAGATCTGCTTCTAATAGACTGGAACCTCACTACCTTAGACTTTAAAAATTCTTACACTTTAAGATTAATACTGCTGTTTATTGATTAATTTTAAGAGTGTTATACTAAATACCTCCATAATGCAGTGGGTTTGTCCCATTACGTTTCATTCATTTGCTGAATTCCATGTTTTACTGCTGCTGAAATTAGCTGGAAGTGAATCCTATGAATATCTTTTGCACCAAGTTCCTTGAAATCTGTTGCTAATGTCTGGAGGGCCACTAGAAAAAGTTAGAATAAAGCTGCTTGCAAGCCCCTCAAATACCTTCAGGGGTTGGTCCAGTAGTCTCCACAGTATGGCCCATCCAGGCTGGCTTCCTTCACTGGCACTGTGCAGCCCTATCATTCCACTGTATAGGCAGCATAAAAGAGGATTCGGCAAAATCCTGTTTCTAAAGGAAATTCTCAGCATACCAGCCACTAGTGCACTCAAATGCTGTAGTTTTTATGCAGCTGTATTTAGCAGCGGCCTTGTGATTGTACTGAAATAAAGTGTTCTGGTTAAATTGTCTCATCTTGAAATAGTCCACAACTGAAAACCCTAGGGGGAAAATGAGCATATAATTTTTTTTGCTATTTAAAACCACATAAGCACCAAGAGAAATAGTATGATTCATTTATTTTGGAGTATGTTGATTAACTAGCAATTAAAGCTTTATAGTATTTTCTTTATGGAACAACAAAGGCCAGTTTAATGCTTTTACTTTAGTTTCGGCTCATTGGACTGGCTTCATACCTGGTACAGACAGATAAATGCTCTGAAAGCATATGAAGTACCTGCATGCAGCTGAACATGGCCCACTTAGCTCAAAAATATGATGGGTGTTCACAGAAGGAACTTTCATTCATTTGCAGCATCTGGTTCCATTACATTCAGCCCAATCAAGCCATGAAATTGAAATTAAATGACTTTTCATGGTGGTAATATTATAAGAATGAAAGCAAGATTGGGGGAAGGGAAATATCTGCATGGCAGAAGAGGCTTCTAGTGAGGCTGAGCTGTGTGAAGTGCCTTTACATTGTTTCACATAAATGACTGGATGCATGGGAAGATGAACTTGGAACTATTTGATTTATCCAAAGTGCATTTCACCTGCTCTTTAGAATCTAGATTGCATGTATGTAACGCAGCATTGTAGCATAACCGCTTCCTGCAAAGGCTCTGATGCCCGCTTTCAGGTCTCTTTGGTGGGTGACACGTGAACACCCCCACCCTGCAGCACCCCCTCCGCTGCCCCTGCCGTGCTCCCCTGAGCTGCAAATCCTCTTGTCGCCTGGTGTTATCCCAGCTCGTGGATGTAAATCCTGCTGCTGCCTCCTTCCTCCGCTGTCCTGGGGCAGCAGGGTGGAAGGGTGGGCTGGTGGGGAGCGGTCCACCTGAGGTCTGGGGGTGAGCTGGGCAGCAGGGTGGGCGGAGGGAGGATAGCAAAATGGAGAGAACAGGAGGAAAAAGGTGGGTAAAGGATGTATGTGTATTCTGCAGAACCAGAATAAAATCAGGATCTGGAAATGGGCCATGGTTTCTAGCCTGAGGGCTCTGCTGTTGAACTGTGAACAGGGGGAAGGTGGGGTTTGCGTGTGTGGCTGTTGAGAAACATCAGGTGATAGAGCAGCGTGGTGTGGTGTTGCTTTCTGCTTTGAGGTCTATGGTGATCTCTGTGCTTGATGAAAAACTCGGGGAAGTTTCCCAGTTTCCCTGTTTATTCTTGCCACCATTGCAAAATCATGGCTGCACAGTGAATTACTGTAATGAAGTGTGTGCAGTAGGGTAGGTATAAGGTGCAAATGTACTATATACACGTTATAGTATAATACACATAATGTTTAATGTGTTATATAATGTATTTTTATTGTAATAAATATGTAGTACATATATGTACTGTACACATATTACCCAACTATATACACAAAATGCATTTTTAAGTATTAGGGTTTGGAAGGCAGAAGGTGTTCCCATTTCCCTAGGCAGTTAGCCACTGAAAATGTCAGGGCTATGGCATGTTTTTCGTGAAGATGTTGACCTGCTTAGGACAGCTCTCCGAGTCATGTGGACAGAGCAGCTCTGCTCAGACATACCTATGCCAAACTCGTAGACAAGGTAACTGCTGGGAGATGTAGTCGGACTGTTTCCTAGGCTGAACTGCTAGGTCTGTGGGAGGACTGGACTCTGCGTAGGGAAACGGGGATATACTAAAGGCTACAGAAGCACCGCTCGGCTTGAAGTTGTGGCTGCTGTTTCTGCTCTGCAAAAGTTGTCATAGCTGTGGGTGGCATCTTGGGGCCACAATTTCCCATCAGTAAAATGGTGATGTCCTCCTATCTGAGGGCTTGTTTTCAAGATGTTGGTAGTGGGGATCACTGATAAGAGTACAGTGGCAAGTCATTGTCCCAAACAGTCTGCTTGGGGAGTCCCAAAACGAAATGGAGAGCTTATGCCCTTCCACCTCCCGTGAGCTTGCTGGATGCCAAGTGCCAGTTCATGGCCTGATTCACAGCCGGCTGTGACAGCAAAGAACTGTTGCCCTGCTGTCAGCATGTTCCTCCTCTTGTGGCCAAGCTCTTAGCTTGCACTGGTGCCAGTGCCTTGCCTGAAATGAATACTTTGCTTGCTTTCCGTTAAAACAAAAGGAAAAATAGAGGATAAAAATGCAGAAGTGCTAATGAAGCCATTGTAGCCTTATTCATATATATATAAAAAAAAGCTTCCAAAAGTTTTTGAATACTTAACTGCGGAGTTACTTGAAATAGTTTTGTACGTCTCCTAGCAATGTTGCTAGAACTGCTGGCACCCTGCCACACAGGCAGCTAGACAATGAATAGATATTCTTGTTACGTAGGACTAAATAATCACTGCCTTCTGCCTCCTCAGAGCTCTTCCAGGTTCAGTTCAGGTACAAAATCAGGTGTCTCTGTGCTGCACGTTCTTGCTCCCAGGAAAGAGCAAAGGCCTAGCAGCTGGGCAGGTACCAGTGGGGCTCCCAGCACAGAAAGCAAAGGCTGCTCGTGCCCCTAGCTATTTCCAGGGGTTAGGAAGCGTCAGGCCCTGAGACCTTGTCAGCACCAGAAGCGCCTTGCAGATGCCTGACACCGTCCCTCCCAGTCCTGACAGCACTGGGGCAGGCTCTGTGCTGGTGTCAGAGGGGCTAGCTGAAGGCTGGGTGGTTGTACAGTTTGCCCAGGGTACCCAGGGAAATCGGCACTAGTGGAAGGAAGCACATCTGTGGGCTGCTCCCTCATCTAGTGCTGACCTTGTTGAGGGTACCCAGAGAAGCACTTGTTCTCTGCAACAAGGTCAGCACTAGATGAGGGAGCAGCCCACAGAGTTCATATATATTCTGGGACAGGCCAGGATGAAAGAGAGCAGTTTCCCTGGTCCTGAACCAAGCTGCGTGCAGCTGTTGTGTTTCCTGTTTATGCTCTGTCTCTGAGTTAGTCTCCTCCACAGATTTTTTTTTTCCCCTCTGAACAGTTTCACTGTTGCTTTTTTAACTGGCTTCCTAATGTTTCTGTGATGTAGGGGAAGGATTTATTAAACATTAATCCATCTAGGCTTACATGTATCTGCCTCAGATTGGCTGGTGGGCTTGCTGCTATGCAGCTCTCAAGCAAGCTGGCTCCTGCTCGCTCGTGTCTGCAGTGAGGGCTGGGGTGCTCACCTCAAACACTGATACTCCTTTTTCTCTCCTTCTTCAAAGTGCTGTGAAAGCAAAATACCCGTAGGTAAAAATGTTGGATATTCTACCCCTGTGTATGCTGCCCTCTCAGTGAGTCAGGGCTTTATTGAAAATTTTGACAAGTGTGATAAATGATGAAGAGGTCTCAAGACAGGAGAGGATGGCAGTATTTCCATGATGTGTTGAGTTTCTCTCTTTGGCAAAGGTATGTTCCTTGTTTGGAGGGGGGTTGGCGTTTTGGTTAGTTTTTTTTATTTTCCTGAGTGCATTGCAATAGACAATTTATTTTTCTAGGTTAGTGGGTAAGATCCTATGCAAATTGTTCCTGAAAACATGCTTGCTTTCCTTGTCCAGGAACAGTGTGCCTTTTCATGTCTATATTTAGCCTTCTCATAACATGGACAGTTCCTAAAAACCAGTGTCCTTCCCTTCACACAGCCAAGTCTGCTAGAAACCAGTCCAGAGAAAGCAATTTTATTTACCACAGCATTTCTCTAGCCTTACTATTTTTAGAGGTGTTTTCAAAGGCAAAAATGCACAGAAAGCAGCAGCTGTTTCAGTCACACACATTAAAATCAAGTTCCCTAATGTTAGCTGAGGAATGAATTTTACAACACATCACTTTTACTGTCATACCTGAAATGAGTGATTTAACTGATGACTATAATTTAAATCAAAATATTGCAGACTTTGTTCAGGGAGGAAAAAAAAGTGGGTGAGGTTTAAATGAGAAATAAATCTAGATCAAAACTCTATACTTTGTTTTCTGATGCTAACTTTCAAAATAATGAATGTACTTCATCTTGTTATACACGTTACACAACATTAATCCCCTGAGGCACGGTCCATTGTGCCAGTGTCGCTCAGCTCCTCCTGACAGGGCTGCCACGTCCTCATCTTCCAGCGCTAACAGGCGCCGTGCCAGCGTGGATTTCTGTGTGAACGCATCCCGCTGCCAGTGCGTACGTAATTAAACAGGCCTTTTCCCACGTCAATAAATACCTGCGTGGTTATGAAAAGAGGCTAGCACAGACGGGGAGTATTCTGTATGTGAATAACAACTGTCCAGAAAAATAGTGGGGAGAAGGCATGCTGCTCTGGTAGGAAAGGCATCCTGGGAGGGGATGCCTTCTTCCTCCTGACTTAAGGAAGAAGTCACCTTCTCGTGCATGGCAGCCTTTCCCCGGTTCTGTCCGTGTTGTGCCAGCAGCAGGCACGTGCCCAGCACCACGCTTGCCAGCCAGATGTGGATCTGGCAGGTCTGCTGTGAGGCCTGGGCAGCTGCGTAGCCTGCTGAGGTGCTTTGTATGGTTGCCTGCTGCTTCACCAGCAGTTAGATTTACATTCCTTGTTGTTTCAAAGGATGTTGCTGTGAGTGGCAAACCACCTAGCTATTCCCTCGGCCTCCCACCTACGAGATGTGCAAAAGCACAAGGGAACACCCTGAGTCCCACTCATACACGTAACCTTGAATTCTAGGAACTAACCTGAAACTATATTCCACAATGAGTTACACGCAGCAGTGTTGTGCCTTTTTTTAAACTTATTTATGGGCTTTGACAAATAACACGTCAGCAAACAGTTGTGTAACTCATCTGTCCTATTGTATTTATCCTCAATCAGAGGACCTCTTGAAAGAAAGTCATATCAAGCCAAGCTTGTGACAGGCTGCATGAATCTGAGGGATGCTGAAAGATCCCAGGGCTGGCGACTGCCTGTGGCTGCCAGGCTGCCGTGTGCCCTGGGCAAGTGGTAATGCAATGAGGCTGAAAATCAGGTGCATGTCAAAGTCACAAATCAGATCTGCTTTTCTTTTCCTGCCACTATATTCCTTCTGCATTCCCTCATGGTGTATCAGGAAGATACCTTAGTTTTTATAGTCTTCAGAATTATGGGATGGTTTTGTTTTTTCATGTGTACATTTGATGATGAGAGTTTCATTAATCACTGAAGTGTGTGTTTTTTACAAGATGGGATGCTCTTTTAGAGACTGTTTCTAGATCTGCTCATGCTGACAAATGAGGCTGAACTTCCCTGAATGCTTCCACAGGGCAAGACCCAAGTGTCCTAAGGTTTTAGGTAACTTAGGGCTTTTCTGTGTACAAAAATGAACCAGAACCTGGCAGCTGAGGCATATGGATACCCTGTTCTGAACAGAAGGGAACTTCTGAATAACTGTCTTTGTAAAGAGAGCATCCTTTAGGGGAGTCTTTCTGGCACAGCTGCCAGAGGATCCTGTAGTCATCAGGTGGTGGTTGTAGCTGAGGTTCCCAGCGGGTCTTGTGTCACCCCTGAGCTGAAGCAGGTCTGGTTCTGCGAGGCAATAGGTATTTTGAAGAATCCACAGGCAATCTGTTATTTTTGGACACCCAAGGCTGACTTGGTAGCCTTAGCGGTAACAGATTATTATGCATAGACATACATTAGCCTATCCATCTGTTAATTATCTTCCCTGATCCACTGAAATGGCAGAATATTTTTCTCAGTCATATGTAAGTGATATATTTATCCTGGAAGGGAGCAGGTGATATAAATCGTTGCAGTGCTTAGTTCTTTGTTTAGAAGAAAAGAATGGCTTTCTTTTGTTGTAAGTGCATTTTCATTTTCATGTGGTATAAGTTGAATTGTGAATAGGATTTCAGAAAGAAGAAACAGCACTTAGTCTGGGGTCTCCAGGCTTTGGCTGGAAAATGTAAATCTCTTACTTTGTTTCTGAGGAAGAACCAAAAGCCAGGGTTTCATGGAACTAGGCACAAAGTTGTCCCAGTTGGTTGTTGCAGGGCAATTAGTTTGGTATCTGGATGCCAGATCTTTTCATGTGCCTAAGCATGTGAATTTGCGGCTTCCTTTCAGAAGATGCCATTCCTGTTGCATATGCTGTTCACTGATGCTTGATGTGCAAAGGTAATGAATGAGAAAAACTATTTCAGTAACGATTTGGGGGTGATAGGGAGGGAATGGAAAAGTCCTGACTCATCGTTTCCCAGCTGTGAAGTTTAATTGTAGTCCTTATTCCCTTCTGGCTTCATCCCAGATGCTGCCCTAACATAAAAAGGAGGAAGAGGAGGAGGAGCAGCTAGTTGGGACAGGTAGCCTGGGAAGAGGGGCAGAGCGGGGCTCGCATTGCACTCCATATTCTAAGTCCTAAAGACACCCAAATTCCTACTTGATATCTATGGAGAAAAAGGTGGCCAATCTGTCAGGATACAAAAGGGATAAAGACTTCTGCAACGTGAGTAAGCTGGGTGTAAGGCTGCCTGGGGATTGGCTGGATGGAAAGGTAATGAAGCGGTGTGATGTGTAAGGGTGGAGCAGGAGGGCTGCCCCGCGCTGCCTGGGGCCACAGCGAAAGGGGCTCCCCTGGCTGTGTCGGCAGCGCCGATACAGCGGCCCCCTGCTTTTGTGGAAGTATGGAGGGCAGTAGGAATCTTCTTTTCCAAACTGAAGGTCTTTGTATTTCAGTGAAGAAAATACACAACAACAAATTAAGCTGAAGGTTGTCTTAAACCAGTAAGAAGAGGTTTCAAAACAAAACCCCTCAAAACCAGGATAGAACCTGTGAATCTCTGTGCAACTTTAAATGCACCTCGGTCAAAAGTGCCTCTGGGTACCCCGAGCAGGTACCTCTGCTCTGAAGAATATCATTAAAAAGGAAAGTAAGCTAGATCATGGCTTGAAAAGAAAATTCAACAGTGGCACAAACTCTTCGTACTTTCAAATATGAAATCTCCTCTGGGAGAACAGTAACTGAGGGATCCCAAAAGATCAACAAAGCTTTCGTGGACTTTGGGTTTCTTTTTTTTTTTCTTAATAAAAAAAGCTGTATGCCTCATCCTTTCTCTATAACCCAGAGGTGATTAGAGAGTTCCTGTGAAGTATCAAACTGCTTTCTTAGAAGAAATATTTGAGCTTTGCCTTGAAAAGAAAAAAAAAAAGAAAAAAGATGGTAAGGACAAATCTGCCAGAGAGGTAAATATGTGCAAGTAAGAGTTTTATCACCTGTGTTAGAAGCTGGATCCTATGTTCCTTTAATAAAAAAAAAGTATGTTTAATCATTCCCTGGAAATGAGATCCCTGCAAATGAGATCCCTGCTGTAACAATTAATTCATAAAGCTGCCAAAGACTTCCAGGCCTATGGGAGTCCGGCTGGCATCCGTGATTAATGCTAACTGCAGGTGTGTGGCTGGGTTTCCAAAGAACCAGCCGTAGGGGAGGCATCAGAAATTACTTAACCCTGCCCAAGTGGGCTTTGTCAAGAGACCCCATATGAACAGGTAACAAGAGGGAAATTGTAATTTTACAGCAATTCAACAGGTAATGTCGAATGCCTCTTGGGGTGCTTTTTGCTTCCGCAGAGGAAAAGCATTAGATATGATTGAAGGGCACTCCGTATTGCAGATCTGAAGCGATTCAGAGAAGTTGTTCAGTGAGTTGATGCTAAAGGAATGACCGGCAGCTTCTGTGCTTGATTGTCCTGGGTAGCCGCAGCTAGGGAGGAGAAACAGAAGAGCTAATCGTCTGCCCTTGTTTTCTCTTTACAAGTCTTCACTGGAAGATCCAATAATATCAGGGAGTTCAAGAGGTACATCAGCTGCCCTGCGAACTGTGCTCAGTAACCCAGGCTTTGTTAGAGACCCAGCTGGAAGCCTGGCTGGTCTGGGCTTAATAACGTGTGTGCAGAGCTTGGCTCTAGGAGTTAAGCTCTCCCACCAGGAAGAAGGGAGGGCAGGCAAAGGGCCTTGAGTCACCATTATCATCTCGTTAGGAGGGAAACAGCAATTTGGTTTAATGAGGGAGAGAGGCCCTTTTCTGGTGTGACTGTAGTGTAACTAGACTAAGGGTAGAGGATTTTTTTTGTTTGGGAGGTTTTTTGTTTGTGTTTTGGGTTTTTGGGTGACTTCTATAAATACATGTACCTGTGCTGTCTGTCTTGGACACTTTGGCTTTTTTTACCTCAGTGTGGATCACTATTATTTAAGATTAAATGGATGAAACAAGCTATTTTTTATTTGGTATGGCAAATCCATAAACTAGGGGTTTTTTCAGTGTAAGAAGTTTAGCAAGTGCCTCAACTCCCCAGCACATCCAAGGGGGATGCATCCCATGGTATCCAAAGGAGAACACCAGAACGGGTTCCATCTGAGCTGTGCAAACCAGGTAGGGTGCTAGTACCACTGGGGTAGGGGGAGGAGAAATATCATTTCATGACTGCTGGTGACACTGAAGTCTCCCTGGCACGCAGGAGGGTGCTAGGCTACATGTGCCGGCTCCCAGGGAGTGTTTTTCAGTTAGGCATCTGGTTTCTGCCAAAAATGTTACTCTGCACTGAGTTGTGTCACTGGATGACAGCATTATTCTGAACAGTTTAGCCTTCGGTGCTACCCATGGCACTCTGGTAATATGACAGAAACAAGCAAACGCCAGATTTGCCAATATGCTGCGGAGCAGAAGTAGAGGAACTCCCAATTGCTGCAGTATGGCCCCCAGCTGGGAAGGGAGCACAAGTCCCAGTTTAGTGTTTCTGCTGAGCGTTTCCATCCTCAAAGATCAGCGGTCTAATGTTTGCATTTCCACTGTTTGTGTGGGGAAATACCGGTTTGGGATGAACCTCACTCAGTGAGGTGTCTCACAGCACCAACTTTTGTTGAGCCGAAGACACGTGGCCCCTGGCTTTTTCAGAGAGGAGGCTGCGCGGAGCTTGTGGCGCAGAGGGAACCATTGAATTATAACCTTGAGCAGCTGAGAGAGGCCGGAAAAGTGAGGGAAGCGCGACCACAACTTGGAAAGAGAAGCACGGTCACAAAATTGTCTGAAGACTTTGCTAGGAATTAAGAAGTGTGAGCCCAGGAGGGATGCTGGAGGGGGTGCCAGGCATTTAAGGTCAGAGTTTTGATTTTGGGGTGGCTGCCAGCATCCACACACTGCTGTGTGCCTCCCTTTCACTTTCTACCCAAAGCCTTTAATTGACTGTATTCTGCTTGACTAATAAAAGATGTCATCTTGTAAAGAAGGCTACCCTGGGTCACCAGAAAGACCAGCAGGTTGTGTAGCTCCCCAGGGGAATAAAGTATTTTTAAAGACTTGGGGTGTTTCTGGGTTCCCTGCAGAGGGAGCAGGAAGGGACTGAAGGCAGGCGTTTGAGGGTGAAAGGCAAGGCCCCCATGGGTCCATGACCCGTGTAAGGAGGTCTGGCAGGGCTTGGCACCTATCATTTGTGTAATCAGGTACTTCAATTAGTTTTCTTTAGTTCAGACACTAAGTAATTTGAGAAACCCTGTAGGATTCCAAAGGTTGGTATAGATCTGGTTTTATGTTGGCATAGAACAAGATTATGTGTAGTTTTCTGTTTAATACATATTTTAAATGTACTGTGATAATAGAGCACTATCCTTTTCAGTCAATCTAACCTGAAGAGAGTTGGCGAGTTTATATTGAAATTAGAGGAGCGCTCAGTTTTGGTAAATTTCTCTTCAAGCATCAGCAAAGAGGCTGATTTCTGAGGAAGCTCTTTGTGTGCCTCTGAATTCATGACAGCTAAAACAATTTTGGTAGCTCACAGATTAGATTAGAATTGTAAAAATGAAATAAAATGCCATCTAGGTAAATGATCTACTACCACAGGTGTTGAAAAACAATCCTGAGTAGAAATGGTCTAGGCACCAAATAATTAAATTACACTGACAGATGATAGTTTAATAAGGTGATCGTTATGAGACTTGTTGGTAGGCCTGCAATCTCGAGCACGTCTAACAGCATTGGCTGGCACATTTGGAGGGAGGCAGCATAAAGGATTTGAAATGAGATTTCCATCTGATGACTGTCAGTTTTGCAGGGAGGACTGCATCATTTGCTTCCCGTAGTACACAGTATAAAGCTGTGTTGTCTGTCTGTAAGTGGTAGGCAGCTTCTTCACGTTATATAGCCTTATTGGGTTTCAAATGTATATTTTCAAGGGTTGTAAAACAACTAGCTTTCTCTCTCCTTTGTTCAGACTTTTAATAGATTAAAAGGCCAGTGCATTACAATTAAGAACCAGTCCTGTAAGTACTGAGCACGTTCAAATTGATTCTCGGCATCTGTGAAAATGGACAGATTGACACAGGTTGGTCAAAAGAAGCCCCAGGAAATTGGAGGAAGAGATGCATTTGTTATATCCTCAGCAACGCTGACTTCTCACACTCTATCACCCACAAACCTTTCCTCTGAACTAGGTGATCTTATGTTAAAGGAGAAGAAAAAGCAATTGTTGGCCTTCAGGCAGACAGGAATGTTTTCTCTCCCAGCAGAGGAATTTGGGTTTAGAGTAGCAATCTCTTTGCTAGAGGCACTGCAGAACCACCAGACAGCAGTACCCATTAGATATTTGATATCTAGGCCAATGCATATGATCAGATTAGAGGGAAAAGGTGCCCTGATGTCAACGTACTATTGACACTCACTTGAGTGTTTCCTGTTTTTCCTAAGATGGTTCACGGAGCAGAGGTGACAGGGCAAAAGGGAGAAACTTGTTCTCACGATGCAGCCCTGACCCATAATGATTTTTTTTACCCAAAACATCTGTTTATTTTGGAGTCTCATGTATTTTCTTCCTTTGTATTTATGAAGTAGCACTTGTTCTGACAGAAGGTAGCTTACCTGAGCAGCAGTGCAGATGGAGAAGTTGGGAGGCAGCTCCAGGAGGTCAATCTGCTTGCATGAGGCTAGCACAGTAGCTGCACTTGCAACCTCTCAGGAAATAAATCACTCGTTAAAGAGCCAGTTCAGTTTCAGAAACCCGTTGTTTCCCATCAGAACGCAAACCAAGAAAGGACAGGTTGCAGCACTGGCAGCTTCACTGCCATAAATTAAACATAGGAGTGGTTTGGGCTTCGCAGTTACTCTCCTGTCCAATCAGTGGAAGATGGGAATGAGTTAGAGACGTCGCAGAAAGTGTAAGTCACGGCAGAATACAGCTTCACTGCTGAGCTTTGCTTTCACAGGAGAATTTGTTTAGATTGTCCTGTTGCCTCTCTTGATCTGAATTTAGTAGGCATAACTATACAACCTTGAACATGAAGGCAAATGTTGCAACCAGTGGAAAACCTCTCTATTAGATGGCAGAATAATTATTACCGATTTTCATAAGCTATATTGATTTGAGTGTGGAACTTATTAGTCAGTATCTCTAAGACACTGTAGTGTTAAAATCCATCAATACAGGTTTCATAAATGCCAATATGTAACAGCAGGTGCTGCTGTAATTTAGTGAATCATTATAATTTCTATTTAGTAAATCAGTTGCCATCACTGTTAATGTTTAATTTGTAAGTTAGTGCATCACCCAGCAGTATAAGAGGAATGAGGCTGCAAACACATTTTCAGTAAATATGATATAAATACCGTGACTCCTGCTATTCAGTACATCCCATATGTTAGCTCTTGATAACTATGATTTTTCTATAAATACAGCATTGTACCCTGACCTTTAAAAGGATGAGATGTAAAATGAGAAATTCACTGTGATAAATATCTTTTGAAAGAAAGGGAAAGGGATCTGAATTTAGGATTGAGCAAGGGGAAAGGTTATTGAAGATAAGTATGTGCTGCTCTTGGTGAGTTCTTAAGACTCAGCCTGGGTTAAACAGGAAATTCTGATCTTGAGCACGCATTTGTTCAGGGGCAATATTTCTCCTGACATAAGCAAAAATGTGAAGATGTGATTTAGGTGTGTTTGGGTGGGATTTCAAGAGTTCCCAAGTATACGATAGTGTTGTTAGATTGTAAACCCTGTGAAGATACCTGGTATACCATGTATGTGCTGAGCTGAGGTGACATGGCAGCATACCTACAGCACTGCTGGCTCCATATGCCACTGCCCGGGGGGCTTGGCTGGGTTGTGAAGTCCCTTCTCCTGGGATGAGATGATTGCTGCTGGCCCTGCTAGCTATTTTGCAGCTAACTCTAGTGTCTTTACATGACCTCCTGTCGTGCTCCTAAATTGTGGAGCAGATAAGATTTGTGTGCCCGAGTGCCAGGAGGTGGTGGTGCCCAAATGACTGGCCAGGCTGTGTCCCAGGACAAATTCTGCCATCTTGCACAACAGCCTTTCTCTAGTTTGTGGCCTGACATGCAGTGGTCGTGTGACAGATGTGCATCATCTGCCATCTTTGCACGTCCCCCGCACACACAGAGTGCGAAGCCATGGCAGCACCGAGGCCGTGTCCTAGGGGGTCTCAGGAAGGAGGACTGCGGGGGGAGACTTCAGTCCAAGGAAACTGTTGTGGCAAACTGTCCCCATGCTGTATTCACCCTTGTCCCAAAGGGTTCACACCATTGCATCTCCAATTCAGCTCTCAAACAATGGTAGTTACACAGCTGGCCTCATTTCAGATGGGCCACTGGTATTTTTAAGTCTATAACAACACAATCCATCTTGAAGCATGTTTTAAGATGGCTGTGGGCAGTTCTTCATGACAAGGCTCTCAGTATTGCCAGTGTCAGTGGCTCTAAATCAGCAAGCAGTAAATAAAAGGTCACAAACTGCTGAAAGTCAGAAAATGCTGTTCCACGGAAAGGCCTTTGGTAAATACTGCTGCGAATGCTCACAGCTCAGCCAAAAAATCCAGAGTGATTCTTACTTCTGTGTTGGAAAAGATACTTTGAGTGGTTTCTCTAAAGTTTTTGATCATTGAAAGGTTAGAGATTTTAAAGATGATACCCAGGTACATGGGAAACTCCCCCCATTATGCCCAAAGTCTTCCTGTCTAATTCAGAATCATGGTCATCTTTTGACCTGGGTCAGAAAGCAAGCATAGCCTCTGCTTCTGTGGCAGATGAAATGGTGAAAAGCTCTACCTTACCATGAGCAGAAATAGCGTTGCCCAGAGTAATAACCCATCCTTCCTCACAGGGCACTTCTGCCTGCCCGGTCCCTGCCGTGCGGGGTAAAGTTTACCCACCTGGTAAACGGTTTGCAGCACAGGGGCCCTGACTTTGGGTTGGTTCACTGGTGTGGTGGTGGGTTTTTGGGGGGCTGTGGAGCATTTAACCCACGGCTAGCATAGAAGTAAGTGTTATTTTAAGTGTTCTGCCAAACGTGTTTTTTAAGTCACAAGGGGAGTCAAATCATTTAACAGATGTTGAATCACTGAAGAACCAACCAGAATTCAGTTTTCAGAGGGAGGTCAAGGGCTGCCAGAACTTCTCCTCAGGTCCAAAAACAACTGCCTCATCATTGCTATCAACATTTCTATGTTTAAGAGGGTCTGAGGCTTAAATAGGCTGTTGTATTAGCCACTGCCCAGCTTTGGAGCTTTCCACACAGGGAGGTACGTATCCATTAGTCTTTTGTACAACTTCTACTGTAATTGCTCTCATCCTAAACCTTCTTTCCCACTACCCATGAAGAACCTGCCCAGTGCTTGTTGTTTTCCTCCCAAGTGCAATAAATGGCAGGGAAAACAGTCCAGAGTATCTAGATATTTTATTACTAATCATTTGCAAGTAGTGTCAACTTAATCCAGAGAAGTTTGTTTATGGTCTTTTTGTTGCTATTATTTTCTTATGCTTGGGCGTAAGAGAAACCGTAAGTTTGCTAGAATATCTGGCTCCTCAGCACACATCTTTGCAGTTATCTGCTTACAGCCAGAGGTGAAAGATGCTTCAGCCTTGCTGTTCTTCATGTGCTGCACAAGATCCTAGCAGCTTCTCTTAGACTGAAGGTTTCCTAAAGATAGACAGCTTTTCTGCTAAGCCTTTGATTCACGGTGACATCATCTTGTCTGCATGATTTGTCATTTTCTCCTAATTGTAAACCTTTATGCGAAGGAAACTAATTTAGTAATGAGCCCCACACCAGGTTGGGGTGTGTGTTCTCCCATTTGGATTGAGAACTCCCAGTTAAAATGGTCTTTTCCTCCCTTCAGGAGGAGGTCTCTACGTATGTGTGGTAACCGGAGGAATGCCAATGCGGCGTCCCGTCTCCAGTGAGTGGGAGGGACTTTGGGTTCATTGCAAAGAAATGCACTTAGCTTTTCTTCCTTTCCATTCTCTGTCCCTCACAGCTGCTTCTCTCAGAGAACTATTGCAACAAATACTAATAAAATACTACTGTCATCTTGCAAGTGAGCTATTTGCAGTGCCTAATAACACAGCATTTTACCAAGATTAAACAGTACTTGCTTGAAATTAAAAATACCTTCCCCAGGTCAAGATCTTATCTTTGAAGAGTCAAAAAAAATGCTGAATTGTCTGATTCAGTTAAAAATGCCCCCTTTCCAATATGCCTTCTGATACATAAGCCTGCTGATAAAACTACATGAAACTCGGCTGGGGTGGGGGAGTGGAAATCTGCCATTTCATTTGCTGCTTTTTCTGCCCTCAAGGCAAAACTCACAACATACAATATGGAAATGCTGGTTCCAGTGACATGTTTTATACAACTATCCAATCTGGCTACAATTTTAAGATAAGCATCACATTAACAAGTGTTTCTTCTCCCTAAAATATCTCCTTAGTTTTTTTAATGTAGCTCCTTAAAGCTTTCATGACAGTTCAAGTATGTATTATTTCTTCCTTTCCCCCTTCTTTCCACCTCCTGCCATCCTCACCAGCTTGGCAACCTTTCCTTGGCCCTTTGGTGACCGAACTTTCTCTCACTGGTACGAAATGATAGCTCAGTCTGTTTTCTTCCAGTCCACAGGAGGCAGGAAGAAATGTCACATATCGTGACTGAGTGACATTTAGCACATTGAGTATAATCAGTTTCAGCTCTCTTTGAGCAGGCACTGGTAGATTTTAAGAAGTCAACACAGTAGGAAGTGTCTTACCCACAACAATCTGCCTACTTCGAAAGAGCAGGTTGGACTTTAAAGGAGATATAGATTAAATGAAGTGACAGCATTGGTAAATGGGATGCTCATTTGCATCTCTGTTTCTGGAAAGCCTCTTGCTGGTTCTGCTCTGTGGCACTGCAGATCCGGGTAACTGGACCTACAGGGATAATGTTATTACCGGCAACTCGCACATCTCCAAGGACGTACTGTGGGTTGTGCTTTCAGGAGACCTGTAACAATTCCTCCTGCGCCCTGGAGGCACGGATCAATACCTGCCTTTCTCTTGCTGGTGTCAATCTGCACAGGATATTGGCAGCATCTCTTACAGCAGGCGCTCATTAAGAAAACACAAGCTTTCCCCGCTCAGACCTCCATTCACAGAGTGTTTTGTGGTCTGCATAATTCCTTGTGCTTAACGTTTTCCAGGAGGGCAAATGAGATTGTAGAATCAGGGAAACGTGCTTGTGTGAATTCACCCCGGAGACCTGACTATCAGCTAACCCCAGCTCATGTGATCGAGCTGTGTTTGATTTATTGTTCACATACTTATGTGTACATAGCCTTTTTCAGCAGTAAGATGTACAACAGAAAAGTCAATGAAGCTGCTCTGAGGGTACAACATGGAGAAGTACAAGATAATGGATGAGGGAGATGGATTGTTAGAGGTTTGAGACGTGGTTTTAGGGGAGGAAAGGAAGGCAATAGAGTCATAATCTTACTGTGTTTCACAATTTCCATAGCAGTCATATCCCCAAACAAGTCAGGCCACATACTACTCTTCATTATACGGGTTTCAGACAACAGAGAACAACTGATGAACTCTTACAATGCCAACTCGTGTAGTTAGAGGATTAGAACAATTAAAGGAGTGGGAAAGAGACACCAAGTTGTGCATTGAATTGCAGAGGGGTACACGAATATACTCCCATGGGACAGCAAGTGAGGATGATAAATGTTCACTACTGGCAGTGACGTGAGAGAGCAGAGGGCACATGAGAAGGCAGAAACAAATGATGAGAAGCAGAAGAGAAGTGTTTCCTTCAGTAGGCATCACTGTAGCCATTTACAATGTGTGTGTTACAATGTACAGTACAAAATGTGCAATAATATTTTTCATGATTCATTGCTTTCACTGACAGTTCCTTTGGTATTGGGAATTGCATATCTCTGTGGGTCTGTATGCTTAATGTTGGAATAAAAAAAAATACAAGCTTTAAAAGTCAGACTTAAACTCTCTTTTATCTGGCCTCTCCTTCAAGTAACTGCCATGTTTCTCGTCTTGTTTGAAGGCCAGATGAAGTAGTGAACAGCAGTCAGTTTAAAATGCTGATCAGGATGATTAATGATTAACATGTTCAAACATGTTTATAAGGTCCCATTTGGTTCTGTCCAGGTGTATATTCTTTGAATGAGATGGGTGATCTGGGTTCTTCAGTGTAACCAGCCTTTTCTTCTTTACTTACCTATGTTACCCACAGGTTTTAATAGCAATAATAATTTATTTGCATCTGGACCGTGGATGAAAGTGTTGAAAAAATATAGAGAGACTAGTAACAATTCATTAGGAAACTCCATTAAAAACATCTTTTAATGATTCTCCCTTTGGCAAGCTAACACTTTAATTTTTTCAGTTGACTTGTTATTAATGTGTTTTTAACCAGAGTATTATGCTGCATTAAATCAAACCCCACATAAAAACTTAAACTTACCACAATGATGAAATGATCATTATCAATCAAACGTGGTCTTGTTATGGAGTGAAACCAGGGGATTTCCTTTGCTTTTTGTTTTGTTTTCGACAAGACCTATTTTCTGCAAAAATATTAGCTGGCATTAATTGTACTTACCAACTTTAAAGCTTGAGCAGATGCATTGCTTGGAGTCTTGCAGGTTGTTGGCAGCATAAAAGTAACACTTGTCCTCATGATCTAATTCGATGTTTAAGAGCTGACACCGTGCTAGGCTGTAAGAAGGATATGCTACGTAGGTTCTTACTGTCAAAGCAAGTCTTTATTTTGGTGTGAAAAATACAAATGTTTCATCTAATCTACCATTATCACAGGAAGCAAGAGATCCCTCACTGAAACTCAGTATATGCTTTCTGGTTTTCTCTCATAATCTCTTATTTCTTCTTTGGTTGCTGTATAACTGTATTGATAGCATCTGTTATTCTGCATAGTCTTTTCTTTTTTTTTTTTTGTAAATGTGGTACCTGTGAAAGTAGAAACAAAAGAACAGTGAAAAACAATCTGTGACTCGTACCCTAAGCAATTAAATATTGTCAAGTACATTTTACATATCTTATTGTACCTGTCAGTGGCTCAGGGTCAGCTGCTCCTCTGTGTCTTTCGGGCTCCCCGAGTGCTGTCTTTACCTGGCCCGGTTGAGGTGCGTCGTTCTGCCATTCTTGGACCCTGCCTCTGGTGAGGGTTTCCTTCATCTCAGCCGTGCCATCCTGGAGATGTAACTGAGGTTTGGGAATCTGCACTCCAGCAAACCACGTAGTGACTTGGGCATGTTTCCAGAGCCAATGAGCTGTTTGTTTTCATGACAGGAGCAAGGCTTGAAGAGTAAAAGGGTTTTGAAAAAGCAATCTGTGTTAGTGCTTCTGCATTTATTCCTGTCCCTGTTCCTCCCCTTCCGTTATTTCTGCGTAACTCTGTGTGCGCACACGTGATGAAGTTCAAAGAACTGATCTAGAGGGAAAACTTCTCGATTCTCCAATCGTGTTTATGATAATGGCTTGCAGGCACGTGTGCTGGCATGAGTGGGGGCTCTCCGTGGGGGACACGGAGCAAGCGCCGGGCACTGGGGACACTCAGCCTGGCTCTGCCCCCAGGAGCAACGCTTCCGAACCTGTTGCCTCGACCCAAGAGACAGGCCTTTTGGGAAGCCACCGCTTTAGCTGTGTGGTGGTCCCTTTTGTTGCAACAGTTTTGGGTGTGGGTTTCAAGGCGCTGTGTATTGAGTAACGGTGTAAATTAGGGATGTACATACTAGTTGCAATATATCTTGAGACCTTCTGAAAACAGGCTCTCAAGTGCATTTTCCTTTGTTTACCAATCAATAGATAACTACTTTGGCTTGCAGTTATTTCCAATCCTAGCCTTAAGTGGTCACACATCACTAACCTTTGGGTCATGCTGTGTTGCTAAACTGTATGCCCAAGTGGCTAAAGCTAGGGACCTGATCAACGTAGACTCAGTAGCACTGACAATAGGAGTTATGCTTCTTACATTGATTTTGGATGGGTTTTTTCCTAACATGTTGACCACTGCTAGTTTTGATTTTCCTTGATAAGCTGTTTCAGGTATCTTGCCAGGAGAAGTGTGTGTAAAACAACTCATTACTTCTCTTCTGAGTGCTGCCGCACTGGCAGCACCATTGATGGGAAGGAGGTAATACGGCTACTACTGCTCACAAGCTGCAGCTCCATCCCAGCTACCAGCATCACATCTTATGCCTTTGGCTGATGCCTGGTGAAAATCGCCTGCCTCAGGGAACAGACATTTGTCCTTTTTTTTGTGGGTTTGTTTTTTTTTTTTCTGTCTTGGATCCAGAGTCCAGGAAAGTTACACTTGTGTTTCAGAAACTTAATGTAGCGCACATACAGCTTCAGGGTTCAAGAAGTCTAAAAAGTAGCTCTGTCTTCAGAGCTTGATCCAGCTGCTTTTTCATAAGGACAGTGTTCTGTCAGTGGGATTTTCATGTGGAAGGTCCCCGAAACATTGTCAAGAGAGTTACCAGCATATAGTCACACGTGAAATCCCTTATTTTTCATATTGACGCTTTAAAGACTTATTCTTGCTGCCCGTTTCAGGAAAGCAGCTCTCCCTAGACATCCTGGGTAGACAATGAATGGCAGGACAATCTCCATTCCCAAAAGTAATTCAGAGCTCCTGAGTTAGATCCTGGCTTTGAATTGCCTTCTGGAGGCACCTTCAGAGCTATACAAGGCACCTAAGAAAACCGACCTCTTAGTGAATCCCTGACCCTCTAATACTGTAAATATTTCATGCTGCAAGTATCCCCTCTTCTAAAGCTTAGTTATGCTGAAATCATTGAAACTGGTGCTCATTTTGTAAGTTATGGCTTCTGGAGATGACAGAATGAGGTCCCAGACTTGAGTGAGGAACTGTAGAGCCAGTTCATTGCAGGTAGTTAACAGGATAGGTTACCTTAGCAAAGCAGGTGGTTTTCCACCCTCTCTTTCTAGTATTAAATTAAGATAGGATGGTATATACAAACCAGAAACATGTCCTTTGTAAAAAAAAAAAACAACTATGAAGTATAAATTGCAGTATTCTCTGCCTCTAGATATTAGTGGGACTAATTTGAAAGGGAGAAGGGGAACTGATATTTTAAATAAAATTTAAAAAGGAGCAATCACTGTTTGATCATTTATTAAATATTTTGCCACTTGTGCTAGCGAAACAGCTGGTAACTTTTCAAGTAGAAATTTGCCACTTTGCAGAGGAAAACCAGATTTGACTGCAAAACAGCATGTACAGAAAAATGTGATAGGAGCAGTCGTGGTGGGAACCAGTGGTGAAACTTGATCTTCAGTCTAGTGTGATTAACAAAGTATTTTATTTTCCTTACGTGTATATGTAATTATTTTGTGTGGTTCTGTTTAAAAGCTTTGTTTGTGTTTCCAAATGAGGTAGAGTGTAACTAAATGCAGAAGGATGGAAATGACCCCTGATTGCACCTTACCCTGTTGTTTTATATTCTGGCACAGCAGCGAGTAACCTGTTAATGTGGTGTATTTCACACCTCATTGCTGACCATATTAAAAGTTTTTATCCTCTCTAATTCCTTAGTAAATATTAATGTACAGCATACACTAGTATCTATTTCATTTACTTTACCCATTCTTCTTTGTAATTCATTTTATTCCCTTTGTCCTATGGTGATTCTAATCAAAGCCAAATCCAGTTGTTTTAGTGATCAGTTTTTATTAGTCCTCCAGGCAAACTGCACTGAGGAGAGATGTCATTGGAGCCCAATATTATTATGCCTCTACAGAAATGATTAATTTAACGTTTTTGCATATTGCAAGAATGAAATAAATAACAAAAACATAATAAATCAGCAGAGGTTTATTATACTAAGTGATGGATGTAACCTATTAGCCATTTTGTTTGTTTTAGTTGTACAGTACTTGTCAGGATTTCATAAAAATCCTCATTTGTGGTCCTGACCCAAAGGCTACTAAAGCTGATGTGTAAGTTACTGGGTTAGTTTTGTAGCTGACTGATTTCAGCTGCTTCCATGTGAGACTCACAATAAAGAAAAGAAAACATGAAGTTAAACCCAGAATTCCCACAGACTTTAGTAAGGCTAAGACTGCAGCAAATAATTTGGTTTTTCTTAATAATGACACTGTGTTAGTTTTTTAAATCAATGAATATAAAAGCACCAATATACACTAAAATTATATGTATTAGGGGCTACTTGTTTCTCAGATCTCTGCTGTGAGGTGTGTTGTGGACAAACCCATTTGGACAAGTGGGTGTAATGTTGTCATTACTGTCACTGCAAAATGCAGGAGCTGTGATCGGGGATCAGAGCACCTGACAAATACTGGGTGAAAAACTGGTCACTGCCCCAAAAAAACAAGTTTACTCAACTGTAGTAACTCCTGTTCCAGCAAACAGTGCTGGCAGCAAGAGAGGCAGAGGATGAGGCCTTCTGCATGGCACCAGCGCTCCTGGCAGCAATCTGAACCCATGCTCTTGTTTACATGGTGCTTGGGGCTCAGCCATGCCCTGGGCAAGAGGTGGCCTCCTGGGACAGCGGTTTTGTTCCAAGGGAATTATTTTGGCAAATAGAGACTGGTCATTCAACTAAAAAGAAATCAGTGGGTAGATTGAATAAGCATGTTGCATCTCACATGAATAAACACAGAGTTGTTCCCTGAGTCACAGAAACAGTTAAAAGAGCCAAGACAGGACTTGGTCACCATTCTGCCAGCCTGCCTAGCTCAGCGAGTGTGGCCAGGAGGGGGGATTCCCGACAGGCAAAACAGCAGGAGCGGTAATAATGTTCTCGATACTCTTATCATCCCATGTAGGGCAAACAAAACACTTTAATTGGTTTGCAGTTCCAAAATATTTCACAAACACCAGACGGTGGAAGCGTTTCAGTGCTTCTGAAAGGTCCCAGATCCGATTGCCAAGAGGGAGGCTCGGCGGCTGGTGCCGCGAGGCAGCCCGGGGAGCGGGGCGAGGACAGCTTGTTTGCTGCCACGCTGGGACTGGCACAAACCCAGGCCGGCTGGCAGCAGGTCGGCAGCTCATCTACCTAGCCGGGGGCTTGCTTAGAGGGTTTCACTGGTATCTACACATTCTGTTGATTTGGCTTTTTCTTATAAAAAGTTTTTGTTCCAGGGTGTTTGATGAGCCCTTCTCTTCTTTGCTCGCTGCTCCCGACCGCTACCAATAGTGGCTTGTCACAGGTGGAGCCGCTTCTCCGAGGGACAGGGATGCAGGCCCTGCCTGCCTGTATACTTGAGTGGCTGATCTTGAAGGTTCATTCTTTGAAGGTTCATCTTTCTGTGGCTGATCTTGAAGGTTCATTCTTGAAAAGCAGGAGTAGTGAGGAAGCCAAGCGCTTCCCTGGGTCAGCAGGCAGTGTGGGATGGAGCAGGGGGAGGTGAGGAGGAAAAGGAGACAGAAGGAGAAGCCCAGGGCAGTCAGGGGGAGAGGTCCTGGGCTGAGCTAGCCGCAGTCTGGGTGGAGACATGCAAAAGAGACTGTGGCTTTTGGCAAGCGGAAGGGAACAAATGGCTGGGTCAGGGCATTAGATCTTCTCAGGAGCCCCCTGGGAGGTGGCAGGAGCCATGGCAGCCACCCCTGGGGTCAGTGCAGTTAATAAAGCAAGGAGCAAAGCTGAAGGGAAGCACAGGGTTACCGTTCCTCAACACGTGCACGAGGGGCAAACCAGGGGTGACCCTGCACTTCTGCTCGTTGGAAAAGACTGGAAGTCATCAAAAATGAGAGAGAACTTATTGGGAAATTGGAAATCCTGATGAAGGACAACGTGGCATTGAAAGGCGTATGCTGTGAGAGAAGCCTGACTTGGAGCCACCCTGCTGTGAGAGGCTGCTCTGCCCTGTCAGGTCCCCACAGCATTTTGGGGGACAAGTGGAGAGGGTGTGGGAGTGCCCAGCACAGGAAGGGAGGAGTGGGGCAGCCAGAAGAGCCCAGCTCCCAGGATATCTGCTATTGCCTTTGCTGAGGACAAAAATGTAGAATTTTTTTCTGTTTTCCTGCCTTTCACTTCCCCTTTCTTCTTAGCACTGAACTAACCCAGGTGAAAGTTGCAAGGAATTTTCTTCCATAGGCCTGAAAGGGCAACAGGGGAACCTGAAGCTCTGCTCCCCCAGGTCTGAGAGGGGCGGTGAAAAAGGAAAGAGCCAAAGGGAGTAGGGAAGAGGAGATACAATCAAGGGTGGGGTAGGAGCAACCTATGCTGTGACCCAGGGACCAAATGGGGCTTGGGCAAGCTGAGCATCAGAGTTGCTGTTGTTGAGTGGGACGAGTAAAGGAGTGCTCAAGGAAACATGGAGTGGGAGCAGGTGTTGATAGAGATGCTTGCATATAGAGTAATATATGTACCATTAAGGATACTAATATAAATTCTTGCGAATAAAGACCTACTGCTTTGTACTCAAAAGTAGAAAGGAATAGGTTTCGGAGAGGCAAAATGAGCTAGAAGCAACATATAAGACGCTGAGGTCTTTTTATTGAATCAAACAACTTTTGTTGAATGCTGAGAGGCAGAGGAAATGAAAAATCAAAAGGCTAATAAAAAATTGTCTGTTATTCTAGACTTTTTTCAACTTTGGGAGCTGGCCTGGATTTCACTTTGTGGTATAGTGTATCTTCTAAAGAAACATCCATTTGTAATTTTAAAATTATCGGCAATTCCTCCAGTGGCTCATTCCTCTATTATTAAAAGCATGTGGCTTTTGCCAGCCTAAATTTGTCTGGTTTCATGTTCTGCCTATGGGACTGCTGCACCTTTGCTAGGATGAAAAGCCTCCTCTTATCAGTTTCCCTTTCCCCAAGTAAGTATTTACATAGTGATCAGACACGCCTCAAGCTTCTCTTTGATAAGCTGAATAAATTGGACTCCTTGAGACTGTCACTGTAAGATGTGCTTTCCCATCCTTTAATCAATCTCATGACTTATAGCCATATCTAATTTATCAAGCTCTCTCTTGATGTGTGAACCCCAATGCTGAATGTGGTATTTTGCTGGCAGCAGTGGCAATTAATGTAGCGGTAATATAATTTATTTGGTTTTCCCCTGCTATATGCCCAAAGCACTCTAGTCCTTGTAGCCATAAAGCTCCTTCGCAAGCTCACGCTCAGGTCACGATCTGCCCGGGTGCGCCAGTCGGGCTGGGGGCTTTCTCCCTGCATTGCCTGTGCCCAATGCTGAATGTGGTATTTTGCTGGCAGCAGTGGCAATTAATGTAGCGGTAATATAATTTATTTGGTTTTCCCCTGCTATATGCCCAAAGCACTCTAGTCCTTGTAGCCATAAAGCTCCTTCGCAAGCTCACGCTCAGGTCACGATCTGCCCGGGTGCGCCAGTCGGGCTGGGGGCTTTCTCCCTGCATTGCCTGTGACCGGCTGTGCTTACCAGGTGATCCGGCACACACA